>NC_136267.1:64133127-64335627 GCF_964187855.1 Myxine glutinosa
CAAAGTTTTTTGGTTTTTCCAAGATGGCGGTCAAACCACGTGCCCTATGACATCATAATTAATTATATCATTAAAAATTATACAGGTGGCTTTGCACCGATGGTGAAAATTTCCAGTCAATCGGACCAACGGTTGCAGAGAAAATCATATTTATTCTGTGCGGACAAACAAAGACAGACAGACAGACAGACAAACAAACGGACTTAAATGCAATACCCTCTCCTCAGGCGAGGGTAATAAAAGGCATAATGGTCATCACAAATCAATTGTTCCTACGTAAACTGGAACAATAATAAGCATTTGTCCAACAAAGTTGATGTGTGATGTCACTGCGATTGTCTGATGAAATCTATTTAATCAGATAGAGGATTCATGAATAACACCTTTCGATGATGTTTCTTGCATACATGTTCACAATCCGCTGAATGTCTAACTCAATATGTTTGTGTACATATAAGAACACCAAAGCATTGAATCAACCCTCCCCCTGGTGCTCATGGATGCATTCTTCATGGATTTCACCGACAAGTTTGCCCTTTCAACACCACTGGATGTCACAGATGTTAGGAGCAGAATCTTTACGATTCATGCACAGATTTTGATTAAAAATAAATAATTAAACGTTCATAGGATGGGATATTGGGATAAGAACTCGGGATCTCTTGTATACCAAGCAACGGTTAGATTACGTCACAACACACAGTCTGCTCTGTTTCTTCAATCCTGGATAGTGCACGATCACGATGAAGGACCAAACCAACAACACGGCTGGAGGCCTACTCGTCATTACACAATTTAAACCGACTGAGAAGGATCTACCAGTTATTGGAGTTACAAAACCAAATTGTAACAGTTTAACTATTTCTTACCTTCTTTCTTCATGCAGATCATCATCATGATCCTTTAAATCTGCCTTTTTTGAAAA
This sequence comes from Myxine glutinosa, assembly GCF_964187855.1. Taxonomy (NCBI): domain Eukaryota; kingdom Metazoa; phylum Chordata; class Myxini; order Myxiniformes; family Myxinidae; genus Myxine; species Myxine glutinosa. The sequence goes on from NC_136267.1 coordinate 64,134,053, forward strand.
AGAAACTGTGAATACTCTTCATTTTCACACTTTTTTACGAACCACATGGTGCCGCTTCTGCCATTGTTGTTGTTGTTGTGTCGTTCTTGTTGTTGATGTTGTTTAATCGGGAAATTAAAATGACAATAACAGAAACTATACCGGAAATACCGTACCTCATTGATATCCATCTTTTTCTACAATGTTTAGTAACAGATACGGATTTTTGACAATGTGTTGGTACACTTCAAAAAGGTAAACATAATCAAACACCTTAAGCATTTTCCTCAATGCAATTGTTGCACATTTTACATTTAAATTTTTTGAAACGTGATGCAATATATTAGGTAGATTTACCTACCTTATTATATATTGCCTTTACAGTGGAAATTTTTAGAAAAATTCACTGCACGAGAGTTTCCTTTCCCATATTCCGAGATCACATCTTCGGTTATAAACACCTTATTACATGTGAAACACGACCGAGACAACATCTTCGGTTATAAAAACCTCATGAAATGTGAAACACGATTACTTTTGATGGGATGGGAGAGGCTAGGGGGGGTGCCTTCCCCCACCCCCCCCCCCCCCCTCCGCCTATGATATATATGTAATCCCCCTGCTATTCTGCCTAAAGCAGCTAAGAAAAGCTACACAAGATAAGCCCTTTATTGATTCAAACCTTGCCTGGTTTCCTCCACAGCTATAGACATTCATAAATGGCACATACTTGACAATCACAATGTTGCAAGCCCCTCATCAGCCAGAGGACCAGTTCATCACTTGTTGCCGAGTCACAGCGAGAGCATAGGCACACCACCGGGGCTCCAAAACTAGTACCACGTGCAATGCCAATACAGGGATTATCCTGGAGGATTTTAGCAATGGGAGAAAATCTCCCTGTGTACAAAACAATGAGATTTTTTCCAAACACGATGGGATTATACAAAATTGTTTTGAGATAAAATTTTACTTGCGCTCGTCAAATCTCATTATTCTCGGGGTATTAATTAAAAATAAATATGGTCAAGAAAACAAAGACTTGTGTGTTTCTTTCTGTATTCAAATCGACTATTTCACTCCTTGTGGCTTTTATTGCGTAAACGATTAACCATGCCAGATAAGTTTAACACATAAGTTGCCATGAATTAGCACATTTGATCACATTTAATAATACTGATTGAAAACATCAAAAGTCATGTTGTTTGATCACATGACAATGTCTGCCTCCTTGAAGGTAGATTGTTATCATAAGACAAGAAACAATGTTCTTAACCTTAGACAGTAAATAATCAGTTTTCCTGAAAAATCATGTCAATCACAATGTCCCTGGTGATAGTGTTATCAAAACCAAGAATGTTCAGTTCTGAATAAATATTGCTCTCTGCTTTGCCCTCCTCCACTCCTGTAGGACAGAGACAAAGTCGAACTGCTGCTGTACAGGACCCTGCAGCATGACTCGCATCAGTTGGTCACAGTACTCAGCAGAGAGTCTGTTCCTCAATGGAGTGGTGACCCGATTTTGAGAATAGAAGGCCCTCTCACAGTCTGATGTATGAACGGGATGGGTCAGGATAAACCCTGCTAGTTTTAGCAGGTTGGGAAACTGGGTTGCATGGTACTCATGTATTAGAGACCATAGGGCTGCTGTTGAATTTCTGGGGTAACCTTGAGTCCTAACAACCTGCTTCAACTGCTTCCACTCTTCTATGGTTTCCTCCCGGTTAACAATAGCATCACTTGTGGAGGTCTTCTGTTCCCCTGAAGATGGATCTCTGTAGGTATGATTCTGTGGAACAGAAAAGTAGTCCAGAATCACAGAGAGGGACTGGTCACCCCACACCCTCAGCTCCTCCTCTGGCAGAAGAGAGACTGGCCTCATACCAAAGATGCACATACTTATCATCAGTTGCTTGTCTGGAAATCTGAAGGAAAACAAAACATTAAACAATATGAAGGATTTATCATTTCTGTAATAAATTAATATATCTTATGAATATGTTGGTACCCGACTCGGATGTACCTGTAACCAGCTGGTGTTGATTGTGCTGTGAGCGGGAGAGTAAGATTGATTTGACTCATTGATTTATTGATTGGGCTGATTAATTTATTGGATTGATTGGTTGTTTTTTTGCCATTGGTAATCTGGTCACAGGTGAGTAAATTCACCTATCGAGATGGTTACCAGCACCATAAATTGAACATAACAATATAAATAAGCTCATTCTAAACTGAACTGTTTCATTACCTCTTGCTCACATTTTCTATGAGAGCTGTGATAAAATCGACCCTGGCCTTTCCAAAGCTGTAGGAAGACTTGGTGACCGCATGGTTGCCCTTGAATATACCGTCTTTCAGATCTGCCTTCAGTTGCTTGTCATCATGTTCGTCCAAGAGTTCTCTCAGTTCACCGATACAGGAATCAACAACTGTCTGAACAGTGAAGTAAAAGTTACATATAAATGATCATCAACTGAGTATGTGAATTTAATGCTGGTTCATTATTTCACACAAATCATAATTACTACAACATGCATTCAATAATAATTATAAAAATCATATATATGTATTTCTGCTTTTGCATCCTACACAGCTATTACTGTTACATCACAAAAAAGTTCAATTGAATCCAATTTTCAATGAAGCTTGCATATTTATTTTGTTACCTATAACTATTTTGTATTTTGTTACTTTTTATTACTGAACACATTTTGATAAGAGTAATACATACCTGAACACTTCCGATGTCAATGTCTTTCCTCTGAAAGAAGGGGCTCATCTTCATGATAGGTTTCAAGATGTGAATTAAGGCATATGTCATGTATATAAAAAAAGTCTTCACCAAGCTTCTTTTTCAATCCTTTAGCCTTTGGGTCCGAAGTGCTGTTACTGCTAAACAAGATCAAAAGGGAGTCCAGGGTCCGATGGATTGCCTCTATAGCTTGATAGTAACTGAGCCACCTCACTTGGTGAACTTCCTTACACTTCAGTGTGGGTTATTCCAAAAGTTTTTGAACTTCTATCAAGCCGTCATTTCTCTTTGGAGACTTTTTGAAGTAGTAGAACAGGGATTCTAATACACCTTGGTAATACTTCATACCTGTAACAGTTGAAATATAAGCATGTGTTGGAAATATCAATAATACTAACTGTACATAATACAATTACTTTTTTACATTCATAAATTTAATCAAAAAAAAAACATCTTTTCCAAAATCTACTGACTTTTATATTGAGTTCTAGTAAAGTATGCAAGACAAAAGCAATTCAAGTTACATTTAAGTTTTTAATAAATTTAAACAAAACACAACAAAACGAGATTTTATTTATTTCTTACCTGGGACTTTCTCAGCTGCCTGCTCTGAACATAGGGCAACTCGGTGAGCCGAGCAGTGTGTGTTGATCAGATGTGGATTCTGCCTCAGGAACTGACCAGTTAGACCTTCCTTCCTTCCAGTCATCACAGAAGCTCCATCAGTACCCAACGCTATATCAAAATCAAAAGGGAAACCCATGCATATACTTAACATGAATTGGCTGGTGTATGTATATATGAAACAGTAACACATTGACTTTTAGAGTATGTCAGTGTTTAGTTTTTAACACTAAACACTAACAGTAAGCACGTTTTCTTTACAAAATAGTAAATATTCATTTTTTGTTATCTAAACAGTAATTACTTTTGATATAAAAGATTTTCTCTGATTATGCACGAAAATTGAAACCATTTAACTGGTAATCGAAAGGAAAAAAAAAGTTAAAAGTTTTTACCAGATACTTGGACCATGGGAATCTTCCTCTCTGATAGATGTTGTTGGATGGCTTTAAATATGCCACTTCCCGTTGCCGAGGTGATATGCAGATCCGTCAAAAATAGAGTGGACAGCGTCATAGTTTTAGGATCCAAAACTCTGGCTGTTACACACAGCTTGTGATGTACAGCAATGTCTGTACTCTCGTCCGTCATCTATCTATAATTCCAGTAATCTCTGTGTGTATGTGTGTTTGTCTGTGTCTGTGTGTGTGTGTGTGTGTGTGTGTGTGTGTGTGTGTGTGTGTTTGTCTGTGACCGCTGTTTCTCGACAACTACCGGTCCGATATACTTGAAACTTGCCAGGTATATTGCTGGGGACCCGAGGATGTGCCTTTTCAAGGTTTCATATTAATCGGAGAAGTAGTTACCGAGCTATGGCGATTTCTTTACCAAACTCCGCAAGCCGTTCGCTTTGGACCAAACCATTTCATGTAAATAGAGGGGGGGGGATTGTCACCGTACTCGCAAGCCGTTCGCTTTGAACCAAACCATTTCATGTAAATAGAGGGGGGGGGGATTGTCACCATACTCGCAAGCCGTTCGCTTTGGCTTTGCGAATGGACCAAACCATTTCATGTAAATAGAGGGGGGGATTGCCACCGTACTCGCAAGCCGTTCGCTTTGGCTTTGCGAATGGACCAAACCATTTCATGTAAATAGAGGGGGGGGATATAATTTTAGATATATATATAGTACGGGCATGCCCTAGTAATTGTAATGGCAGGTGACTTGTGGAGCTTCTCACTGACGGATTTGTCAATTGTTGTGGAAATGGCATCCAGAAACCACAGGCTGATTTATAAGTCGCATATGTCACATGTTTGTTAACTTTTAAATTCTCCAGATTTGGGGTATTAAGCTCTGACAACAACGTCAGCAAGCTGTTATACTTAGACAGGGGAATTGCTTCCTTCGACATCCAATACACCACTTTCAGACACGTCAAAATACTTTCCTCTTCTTTTGATTTAGCTCCCTCAACCATGAGTTGAAGATTTCTTCTCGCCAGTGGTGCTGCAATCGCTCGTTGGTGATCAAATGACGATATATGTCGGGTTATTGTAGTCATTTGAAATTATTTGTACCTTGACTTAGACTGTTGACTAACCTCTCTGATCTACACAGTGAATACATTTTGTTCTGATCGACATCATATTTCGGCCAGTCTCCAAATTTAAGGACCCAGCTGTCTTGAAACATTATTAAAGTTTTGCCGGAAGTAGCTGTCTGCACTGTGGCGGCCCTGGCCACTGTGCCGCTTTCGCCCTACACACGGTCACTAGCTGGATCATCCTGGTTGGCCTCAGTGTTAGAACTACTGCTGGTACCGACAAAGAATCGTTTTATACTTTGCCCATCAGGCTGTGGTTGCAGAGGTCTCTTTTTCGGCGGCATTTTCGGAAAAACCGTAATCCAGAAACTACTGCAGACAGCGAACACGTGGTTGCCGAAAAGCCATCGTTTAATGCCGCAAAACATTGTCACGGCTACCGTAAAGCGTGAAAGCGAAATTAAAATGGCGACGGTCTGTTTACAGTTTAGAATAGCTTCGTCTTTGACAACTTCCAGACCTGACAAAAGCAGTAGTAAGTACACGATTTGAAACTGTTTCGCCTGAAAACTATACCACGACAACTGACACGCTCTATGCGATTTTTTATCGCTCTGACCAAAATTGTATGCGATATTTTCCAACTTTATGCAAGAATATCACGGAATCGCGGCCAAAGTCAATCCCTGCCAATAGACATGAATGATATTGTTGTGGATCTCGAGCCCGTCGACGTACAGAGGGGGATTAAACCCTTTTCCCCCTCGGGCCTTCGAGTCCACGAGGCCGCTACCCACTTTACACTGGTGGGGCGGATTGCGGAGGAATTCCAGCCGCCACCCCCATAGCGAGCATGCGGAAGGGTATCTGGTCGAATCCCCAAGTACCTTCTATACACACGCCGCCACGAGAACGGGGACTGGACCTCGCACGAGTCACGCTGGTTTGATATGCCCGAGCGGTTTGCATGTCACGTGACTCGTGCCGTTAATTATTACTGAACCCGATTGAGCGGTTTTATTTCGTACAGTGCAGTGCGAAGCCAATGGTGGGAAAAGACATGAACGGCCATATGGAAGCAAAGACCACAGGTTTATTACTACAATTTGTACAGTGATCAGGGCAAAGAGACACAGGGCAGAAACTTAATGTCCTTAACTTAGTTCCCGGACAAGGGCCCACTCACTCACACGGGGAAAAGGATGAAGGACGCGCTCAAAGCACGGCCGTTGGTGCCATTCGCCCCGGTCAGCTCGTTGGGTGTGTCCCTCGAGATGTCCGCGGCACGGGCAGGGAGCCTCGGGCAGGGAGATCGTTGGAGTGTGTGGCCCCGGGAGAGATCGTCCTCGCAAGCGCTATTAACAGGCAGCAGAGCGCAGGGCAGGGAGAGTTCATGCTTTCTATCACAGAGCGCAAAGACAGAGAGAGCTGATCCCAGAGAGCCTCGATCACACACACAGTCACTTCAGAATCCCGGGACAGAGAGCTCAGAGACAGACAGCACGCTGGGAGCTTGGCCACGGAAGAGAGTTCGTGGATCCGGACCGGGTTTTATAGCCCCTCCCAGAGTCCCACCCGAATGTTCGAAGCACCTCCCCTGTCTGCCGTCACTGGCCACTCCCCTTTAGCTCCCATTGGCTGCTTGCCGCTTACCGGCCACTCCCCTTCAGCTCCTCCCTCGGGCCTCCTCGACTTGTTCTGGGCGTAGCATATAGCATTCCAGCCCAATGAACAATGAAGCCTACACTTACTTGCCTGCTTCAACGCATACTAACACAGGAAAGCAGACTGTACTTAACATTGAATAAGAAATAACTGAACTAAGCGAGGCTACTTGTTGTGGTGCAACTAACTAAGAGGGGGGCTTGCCTTTATTCTCAAAACTGCAACACTACCCCCCTCTCTCACCAGACTCGTCCCGAGTCGACCCCAACATCGGAATGACCGGTAGAGTCTGGCATGCAATTTTACGTTTACTTTTAATGTGGCACAAAGGTGTAATCCCCCTAACATTTATTCCAACCCATGTGTGCGACATTTTTAACACTAGATATGTCCCTCCTAATGCATTGAGCAGCTATTCTATCAGACTCACACCCACGACTATCCGAGTATTTCCGGAATTTTGTAAACTAAAACACATAGCCGGTGGGCACATTCTTATATTTAAAAGCACATATATTTACAAGCACAGAACTTAACCTTTATTTACAATTCTCCGACCCAGGACCTGTACTTTAGGAAGAAATTGGAGGAGAGAAACAAAGCACTTAATATGGCACTTGCTGCTTGCATCTTGCATCTTGCATCTTCCGTGTGCGGCTAACAAAACCAGCTGGCCCTGACCGGCATACAGGCCATGTGGAACATCAGGGCCATCTAAGTCTTCCATCTTCATAACTAGCACACAAGAGCACACAATTTCTTTTTATTGGCCAGCAGGGCCACTCTCATGTGGTCCAACTGTGTGCCGTCAGTGCCACTCAACAAGTGGTCCGAAGGTGCAAGATGAATTGCAGCAAGATGCTGCACAGCAGAGGTGCGAGCCATGAGGCTTGTGGTCCATAGGTGCAGCAAGGGTGCAGCAAAATGGGTTTGGCATCAGAGTGCTGCACCGTTCGGCTGCACAGGTGTAACACGGCAGAATGGATGCTGCACAGGTGTGATGGTGCGGCACAGTTCGGCCTCCAAACGGTCCTGGGGCGGGGAGGGAAGACAAGGCACAACAAGAAAAGGGAAAGGCACATGGTAGCACACGAAAAACAAGGTGACCAGGCACCACCCTACCTGGTGCGGTGTGAGGGATGCGGAAGAGCGAGCGGAGCAAGCTCGTCCCTAGCCATCCTTACCCCCCAATAACATTACACATCTAAACTACCCGGGGACGTACCCTGCCAATCGGCCTCTTTAACTATGTGGTTCTAAGAACCCGAATTCCCATTGCCCACACTGTGGTGCCCTCCGAATTTGGGTCTCACCACACAAATTTTCACACTGTGCCCTCACACAGTTTCGGGGCTGGGTCGTGTGGCTCCACCAGCAGGTCTACCTACCTGCGCACCTCCGCCACTGAAGCCGCCTCTCGAGCTTGCCTGCTCCTCGTGACTACACTAACCGGGGAAGGCACTCCCTGGCACTTACCCCCGCTATGCCCACCTCGGCATCGGGCAACCCGGGTCCTCCCCTGGGATCCTCGGGCCCCACTCACTCACTACAACTAACCGGCTCCCAGAGCCTACCTGCGGCCTTACCTGGCTGACAAAATACCAGTGCCGGAGTGCCCCAATAACCATACTCACTAGTTAAGCCACACGCCCAGCCATTCCACCATCTACTGCACCCTAGAAAACACTACTTCCTACTACCCGCACCAGAGGTGTCAATATCCATTCAATTTACCTATGCCCTCTACCTGGCTTTACACTACCCCCCGCCCCCGGGCTTTCGCGAATGGGTTCCACTCCCCCCATTCGATCCTTCGCACCATGCATTCCACACCAAGCATTCCACACCATGTATTTGCACACCCAATATCTTGCACACCATTTTTCTCACTCACAATTCCTCAAACACACAGCATCATCTATCTACCTAATTTCCCCTAAAACTCGTGCTTCCCTCGTGATCCCTTTACACTATGCACTTCCTTTTCTTTAACATCCATCTAAACTCTCTACGTCCCCTCTACAGTTCAGGTGTCGCTACTTAAATCTCATGTCCCTAAGGTCTTCTAAATCCCTATCAATTATCCTAGCCCTCCCTCGGCTAGCTTCGGTGCCCCATGGAGGCAACCATTGCTGGCCCCTCCATGGGCCTAACACTGCCATCCCCCTAAACTAATGCTCATGCCCCCCCCCCCATGGGAGGAATGGTTACACTACCATTCCCCCACGTGGGGTACACTACTCTCCACAGTCCTCTACACTATGAGCCCCCATTCAAGGAGGTACATTGTCACGGCTCAGCCTTGAAGGGCCGAGCGATCCATGCGGGTGGTTGGCTGCCTGTATGTGGTGTCCGTCCGGCATTGACGGTCCGCGGGGGGATGGATTGATGAGCCCAGGTGCCGGGCTCCATCCCTGCACGGGGCCTCGCGGTCCCACGCACGATGACCCAACCGGCCATGGTCGGAGCACCTCACACGATAAGGTGCGTGGCTCAGAAACTGTAAACCAGCCCTCAAACCCGGCCGACCACCCTTGCCGCCATACGGCGCCACCATACAGTGCGAGGGCCGGAGGCACGAATCGTGCACGCCGGTCCTTGTGAGACCGACGCAGCACCGATCCCCTCCGGTCCCCGCGGCACGCAACTCACCGGGGGCTCACGTATGCTACCCGTCCAACAACGCGCTACCTACAGTGTCGATGCCTGGGCAGCGTCCTCACCATGTGCGACCCACTCCACACTCACACACCCAGGCGCACACGTGCCCCCCACACACTTCGTTGTGCTCTCTTGTTCGCATTCCGGTGCACACTCCTCTTTTGCACACTAGGGTATCGCACACACCGGTGCACACACTTCCCACACACACTCCGGTGTGCATTCTCCCTCACACTCCGTTATCGCACACGCCGGTGCACACTCTTCCCACACACACTCCGGTGTGCACTCTTCATTCACACACTCGGTCGTCGCACACTCCGGTGCACACTTTTCTTCTACACACTCGGCCATCGCACACACACTCCTCACACTCCGGTACGCACTCCCTCTCACACTCCGTACCATCCTCTCGCTCCACGCACTCCGGTACGTACTCCCTCTCATACCGCACAATGGGCCCTTCGCGAACGCCCGGGTCTCGCCTCTCTCCCAAGCTCGCCGAGCACCCGTTCGCGCCAAACAAATTCTCACCATTAGCGCCACTCACCTCGGGAATCTCCTTCCCCTGCTTCTCCGCCAGCACCTGCAAACTTTCTATTGGGTCAGCAAGCACGGCATTACGGTGCGAACACGAACCTTGCACGCATTCCACCACCACCTCCCGTGATTTATTCTCTGTCTCTCCCGTCTCTTCGACCCCAATTGTTTCTTCTTCTAACACAACGATCGTCGGCGCCCCTAAAATTTCCTTTTCCAACTCAGCCTTCGCCGGTGCCCCCAAAATTTTATTTTCCAATTTGACGATCATCGGCTCCTCTACACCCCGCGTCACTACTCCCATAGCCCCCGTCAATTTGGCTGTGCTCCATTTCAACCCACTCTCCACGCGTTCTCCGCACCACTTCACCCAATCACGTACCACCGCGACCTCCCCGCTCAGCTTACGCCCTATGTCCTCCCCCATCTTTTTTATGTCCTTTCTTGACTCTGACCCCATCTTCTGCATATCGCACCTGGATTCCTCCCTCATTTTTTCCATGTTACACCTGGATTCTTCCCTCTGAGTATCCATTTTGTTTTCCAACCCATCCTTCATTTCTTTCATTTCCCGGGTGGATTTGTCCCCCTGGGTATCCATTTTGTTTTCCAACCCATCCTTCATTTCTTTCACATCCCGGGTGGATTTCTCACTCATCTTCTCCATGTATGCCGTGAATTGCACCATAAAAAGGCCCAAATCCATTGGCGCCGCGGCCTCGGCTCTCACCGCCACATGCGAGGCACCGCCATTTTCTTCCCCTACTGCCGCACCCTCATCAATTTCCTCCACTACCAACTCTTCCTGCTGGTCCTGGGCCATTAGTTCTTCCTCATTTATTATTCCCACTGGCATTTGGTTGTCTTGGCCAGCCATTGTACGAATTAAATTTAAATTTTAAACTAAATTTCGTCCGCTCGTAATTTTGAGCACGTAAAGCGCACTCTAGGTCCAAATATCCCACTCCTGACACCAATTTGTTGCGGATCCTGACCCCGTCGATGTACAGAGGGGGGTTAAACCCTTTTCGCCCTTGGGCCTTCAAGTCCACGAGGCCGCTACCCACTTTACACTCGTGGGGCGGATTGCGGAGCAATTCCAGCCGCCACCCCCGTAGCGAGCTTGCGGAAGGGTATCTGGTCGAATCCCCAAGTACCTTCTATACACACGCCGCCACGAGAACGGGGACTGGACCTCACAAGAGTCACGCTGGTCTGATACGCCCGAGCGGTTTGCGTGTCACGTGACTCGTGCCGTTAATTCTTACTGAACCCGATTGAGCGGTTTTATTTCGTACAGTGCAGTGCGAAGCCAATGGTGGGAAAAGACGTGAACGGCCAAATGGAAGCAAAGAACACAGGATTATTACTACAATTTGCACAGTGATCAGGGCAAAGAGACACAGGGCAGAAACTTAATGTCCTTAACTTAGGTCCCGGACAAGGGCCCACTCACTCACACAGGGAAAAGGATGGAGAAGGACGTGCTCAAAGCACGGCCGTTGGTGCCGTTCGCCCCGGTCAGCTCGTTGGGCGTGTCCCTCCAGATGTTCGCGGCACGTGCAGGGAGCCCCGGGCTGGGAAATCGTTGGAGTATGTGGCCCCGGGAGGGACATCCTCGCAAGCGCTATTAACAGGCAGCAGAGCGCAAGGCAGGGAGAGTTCGTGCTTTCTATCACAGAGCGCAAAGACAGAGAGAGCTGATCCCAGAGAGCCTCGATCACACACACAGTCACTTCAGAATCCCAGGACAGAGAGCTCGGAGACAGACAGCGCGCTGGGAGCTTGGCCACGGAGGGTTCGTGGATCTGGACCGGGTTTTATAGCCCCTCCCCAGAGTCTTACCCGAATGTTCCAAGCACCTCCCCTGGCTGCCGTTGTTAGCCACTCCCCTTGAGCTCCCTTTGGCTGCTTGCCGCTTACCGGCCACTCCCCTTCAGCTCCTCCCTCGGGCCTCCTAGACTTGTTCTGGGCGTAGCACATGGCATTCCAGCCCAAATAACAATGAAGCCTACACTTACTTGCCTGCTTCAACGCATACTAAAACAGGAAAGGAGACTATACTTAACATTGAATAAGAAATAACTGAACTAAGCGAGGCTACATGTTGTGAGGCAACTAACTAAGAGGGGGGCTTGCCTTTATTCTCAAAATTGCAACAATATTATTCGTGAAATGCCAATATATATTATTTTTACGAGCAACGGTACCCACCCTATGGGCGGGGCTTCAATTGGTAGGCCCAAATGTAAAGGCAAAATATCAGAAATTGAAGGCTTTTTTATTTTAAATGATTTATATAAACATCCGTTAAATCATATCCCACGCAAATTATCAAAATCTAAGCAGTATTTGTAGAATTTCAATAAAAGCCACATCACTGTTCATATCGGTAAATATTATTCCATCGTGTTTCAAATCGTGATATCAATTGTACGCTTTTCTTTCAGAAAAAAATGGAATGAATGATTTACCAGTTTATCTGAAACGGTACCCGCCCAGAAACACGTACCAGAGAAAACAAATTGTTTGGGCAATGGGCTCTCCAATATTCGATGTGTTCATGGTTTGAATTACGTAAAGTAACGTTTGTGACGATGTTTTCATTGTGACGATGTTTGTGTTCACGGTAGTGTTGGATGTGACGGTGTGAACGTAAATTCGTAATGTTTTTCGTTTTTATTTTCATAATCGTTTAATGAACGTTTAATGTTTAATGAACGTTTAATGAGCGTAATGATCATTAAATGAATGAACTAGAACGCCACTCATTAGAGCGCATACTCCCGCCGTGGGTGGCCGCTGCTGGGCCCTATCTTCCAATGGTAAAAAATCCTTCAAAAAATTCCTGGATCCGGAATAATATCCTGAGCTCCACCAAAAACTAATCAATTCTTCCTTATCCCAAGGGCAATCATCCCACCAACTTTCATCCAAATCCGTTCAGAACTTTTCCAGATATCTTGTTTACAAACACATGAACATACGGACACACATGCACACCACACATACACACACACACGGACGGACACGATCGAATGCATTACTCCCTAGCGAGAGTAATGAATGTAAATGAATAATTCGATGCAAAACGAAAGACGCATCAGAGCTGTCACATTCACAATCGCTATGTAGTTTGTACTCCCGATACGTGTTTCCTTCATTATAAAAACTACCAAGTCAACAGTTAAATGGATTTTGAGCCGATAGGTGTTACGGCCTTGGCAGGATCGATGGAGACAGCGATCGGTTAGCTTATACACCGCCCAAATAGCCATGTGAAATTCTCTCATGTAGAGATTAAACCCATGTCGTTTGAAATTTGGCTGAGGTCATTATTTACTTTTAATGATGTTTATATATGAATCAAAAAGAAGATAATTGGTTTTGTGTCGTCCTTTCCGCGTATCTCGTGGGATTGTGAGTTGGAGAGACGACCGTGATGGCGGGGAGGGGGTTGGCATTCTCTCAAGCAGGGATTCAACCCATATCCTTATAAAAGGTCTTTGTCCGAGCTCATTATTTTTAACTGTGTGTTTTCATTCTTCAGGTTGCGATCAGTGCAGCTGTTTGTGCGGTACCTTCGAATGGACAGACAGACGGACGGACATTTGGTGAATTATAGTAAGATATATATCAAGACTCAATCACGTCTCTCACCCATAATTGGAGGGAACAACCACTCAGCTCTCACCAAATCAATTATCCCCAGATGGATAAAGATCTAGCAATCTGGGGACAGTTGATTAGGTGAGAGCTGATTGGTTAGTCTCTCCAATTACAGGTGAAAGGTGATTGTGTCCATATATATATATATTGTTGCAGATATGGGATTTACATCCATCCATATCCGCTTGTAAATATTCCCCTATTTCCTCCATACTTCCCAACTATCCCCAATCCCCCATTCCCTAGTCCCATTTTCTGTAAACAACACTCTGTAGACCCGACCTCCCCCTATTTCCCCCATTAAATGTCGCATCCAGGTCCACCGCATCTCACGTAGACAACTATAGGACATCTTGCTAGTTATTCTTAGTCTATGTCAGTTAAGGACTCGTTTCCATTAATTCTGACTCTTCGTTGCACCAGAATGTGATTGTATGGCACCGTTAGGAAGTTTAGGACCTCCCAATACCTCCCCGCAGCTCTTCCTCACGGTTCAGCAACAACAACAACAACAACAACGGCGGCGGCGCGGGGAGTGCGCGTCCTCACTCCGGCTTGGTTGGTAGGGGGTGTTGGGAGCAACACCAGGCCTTTCCAACGAGCCGCCATTGAACATGTGCTCGACGGGGTTACCAAGTAGGGGCTCGCTGTCAGCTCCTCATCAAGGGCGGAGCCCGGTAACCCCCGCACCCAATAGAAGCGGCGGACCGGTCCCATCTGGGGCGGAGCCAACGAGCCGAGGGCGTGTGACTCCCCGCTGAGCATGCGCAGGAAGAGGGAGGTGACGTCAGATGCGCCCTGAGCTTGAAGAGAGAAGGACGCCACCTCCGAGCGCTGTGACACCTCCCCGCATCTTTGGACTGGACCGTGCTGTATCCTGTCCCTGAGCCAAGGTGCACCTTGTGCTATCGACTGCCTGTCCTTCCCTGCCATCAATCCCTGTGTAAGTCAGTCTTGTCCCGTTTGTCTGTGGTCTGTCGGGGATAAGATAAGACTGTAACTAAGTGCCCATCTTTTCTGTGTCTTTACCTCATTACCTTGTAATCTACCCCTTTTCTCCACCACCAATTATATCCTCCTCCGGAGGTCTTGAGAACTGTACCCCTTGCGTCGTTTCATCTATCCCAGTCGTTGTGTCCTTTCCAATCATTGATTTAGCATAGCGCGATTTGGTCAACGTCGGGTGGAATCGGGGTCTAGTCGGGGAATAACTGTTAGATCGCGGTGGACCATCCGCTCGGCCCATCATAACATCTAATCCGCGATCCGTAACAATTGGTGTCGAGGAGTGAGATCGGACCCGAAGCGCGCTTAACGCGCTCAAAATTACAAGTAACCGAAATTTGTTTTGTTTTAAAATAAAAACCCGAATTTTGAAAGTCGCGCTATGGCGGATCAAGACGGCTGGGTTCCGGTAGAGGAGAGTGAGGCAGGGTCGATCCAGGACCAAATTGAGGGACAAGAGGAGAGCGAAGCAGTGAGGGCGGCAGGTTCGCAAAATGGCGTCCTCGCGCACGAGGTTGCGGGCGCGCAAAATGGCGCCTCGCACATGGCTACGGCGGCCGCACCCGCTGCACAAGTGGGAGGGATGGCCCAAATGCAGGCCCTCATGGAGCAATTTATGGTACAAATGCAGGCGTCCCTCAACCTGCAGAAGGACGATATGAGGGCTAATAGTGAGCAAATGAGGGCTGATAGTGAGCGATTGGGTGAGCAATTGGAGGGCCAAATGGGGGTAATGGGGAACCGGATGGATGCTCAGAGTGAGCAATTGGGGGTAATGAGGGACGAAGCGAGGGGTACCGGTGAGGGGTTAGAACAAAGGATGGGGGCCCAGATCGGAGGGTTAGGGAGTAGAATAGAGGGATTAGACAATAGATTAGGGGAAATACAGGAGGGGTTAACGGGGGTGGAAAATAGAATGGCTGCCCAGGAGAATCAGATAGAGGGAGTGAAAAATGGGTTAGAGGGGTTAGAAAACAGTATGGAAGGCAAATTGAGGGACATGAGGGACCAAGCGGAAAGGGAAGTTAAAAAAATGGGGCAGCAGATAGAGGGGGTCAGAATGGGGGTAGAAACTAAATTGGATGCTCACAGGGAGGAAATGGAGCAGATGAGAGTGGCATCTGGGCAGGAGATGCAGGTGATGGGAGAAGAGATCAGAAGAGGGGTGAGTGAGGAGGTCAGAGGAGTGCGCGAGGAGGTGAGGCACTGTAAGGAGCGCATGGAGAAGGAGGTGAGAAAGGGGACTGTAAAATTGCAAGGTGGTATAGAGGAGTTGACGCTGGGAGTAGAACAACTGACAGTGGGACAAAAGGAGTTGGGGGACCAGGTAAAGAAGAACACAGCGGTAATAGAGGGTTTAAAATAGACACAGAAGGAGATGAAAAAGGACGTATGGGTAATTAAAAAAGAGTGTCAGACGGTACATGAGGACCTGACGAGGAAAATGAACAAGGTGGTAGAGGTGATGGAGGTTAAAGAGCGGGAGGTGCGGGAGCACATAGAAAAAAATAAGGTGGAGTTAGAGGAAGAACTTAAGGGGGCGCACGAGGAGATGAAGGAGGTGAAGCAGAAATTAGAAGAAGTGGAAGAAGGGGTGAGCGAAATTAAGAAGCGACGGAGAGAGGATAAGAAAGAGATAAAGGAGGAAGTAAAAGAATTGGTCCAAAGTCTGTGTTCGGATCGTGATGATGTGCTCATTAACCGGATGAGGGATTCGCAGGTGATGGAGGAGAAGCGAAGAGAAAGAGGACCCGGTGAAAGTGGTGACCAATATGGTCGTGCGTATGATGCGCCAGGTGATTTAAGAAGCTTGGGGGTCGAGATGGACCCGGGTGTTCGTGAGAGGCCGTTGGTGAAGTGTGCGACAGGTCTGGTGTGCGAAAAAGGAGGTGTGCGAGAAAGTCCGACTCTGGGGTGTGTGAGGAAAAAGTGCGCGCCGACCAGTGAGTGTGCTGTCGAGAGTGAGTCGGTCGTAGCGCGTGTGCGAGGGAGCACATGGAAGCGCGTAGTGAGGAGTGTTACGGAGGGTGTAAAGGGAGAATGTACACCTGTGGTGAGTGTTACAGAGGGTGTAACGGGAGAGTGTGCGCGAGAAAGGTGTGTAACAGACGGGTGCATGGGGAAAGAGTGCGCTGTCAAAAGTAAGGAAGAGTGTACACCTGTGGTGAGTGTTACAGAGGGTGTAATGGGAGAGTGTGCGCGAGAAAGGTGTGTAACGGACGGGTGCATGAGGAAAGAGTGCGCTGTCAAGAGTGGAGGTGAGAGTAGTAAGAGTGACACGGAGCGTGAGTTGGTTGTGACAGGTGAGAAAGGAAGCACACCTGGAATGGTAGAGCGTGTGTGGGAATGCACGCTGGAATTGGTAGTGAGGCACGTGGTTGGGTGTGCGAGTGAAAGCACACCTGTGATTGTCACAGAGGAGGTGACCGAGGAAGGGGCGCGAAGAGGTGTGTTGGTGAGGTGTGCGAACAACGAATGTGTGCCAAAGTGTTCAGTGGTCAGGTGTGTGACCAAGTCTGTGAGTGGAATGAGTGTACCTGGGTGTGTAAGAGAAGGTGCAATGACCAAGAGCAGGGAAATGGCTGGATGTATGAGCAAGAAAGGGGTAGCGTATGCGTGTAAGCATACAGGTGAGGCATCGACGGTAACCGGGTTAGCGGTTAGAGCGACTTATAGCCGAATCGGGCCCTCGGTGCGTGCCGGGCTTCGCGTGCCGCAAGAACCAGCGGGGATCCGAGCCACGGCGGGTTCGAAAGGACCGCCGTACGCGATCCACGCTGGGCCTCGCTTTGAACGGCCGCGTCCGGGCTCCACTAGGCGGAGCGGGCAGCCCGATAGGAAGGGTCGTCATGGCGACCACTTTTTGTTGAGGCATTCCGGCAGGTCGAGATCGGGCCATGGGATGGCTCCGTGCCGAGATGGTGCGTGGGACCTCGGCCCGGGTAAACCTCCTTCCCTGCACCGAATGCGGGACGTATCCAGCCGCTGGCACCAAACAACCCGCATTCATTGCTCGGCTGTACGAAGCCGGGCGGTAGACGTGAATTGGCGCACCGAGAGGATCTAATAAGTAGACGGGTGATGAGGTTAGTGTTTTGGACCCAAAATTAGAGAAAAACAAAATTTGATGATTGGCAAAGGATTGGCAGTAATGATTGGCACATGATGAGTAGTGATTGGCAAATTTTTGATTTGTTGAAATTTGATGTGCAAAATTGGTAGTGGGAGATGCCCGATGTGGTGGGATGGCAACTCTGTCATCCCTCACAAATGGGGGGCAAAGGAGCACTAGCTTATGGGGTATATGGCAGTGAAAACTAGCCCGGGTGGGTTAGGATATTGTGTGTAGGGATCTAGCGAAGATGACATTAGGTAACGTTAAGATTAGTTAGTGACAAGGATACCTGTAGTGGGGACGCAGGTAGTTTAGTGTGGATGATAATGACGAGGGAGCGCAATAGTTTAAAGGGATGACTGGGAAGCGCAAGTTTCAGAGGGGAGTAGTTAGATGAGATGATGCTGTGTGAGAACTGGACAGATGTGTGGAGCAGTGTATGAGTAGTGAGTGTTGTGGATCAGCGCGAATGCGCTTGGGGGAGAGAAGGGTGCAGGCGGCACCAAGTATGAGAGCACAGGTGTGCAAGTACAGGTGTGTGGAATACATGGAGTATTGGAATGAGTGGTGTGGAGAGAGTTGGAGTAAGTGGTACGGAGTGGTGTGCATGGTGCGAAGGTGTGGATGGGGGAAGAGTGGACCCCTTTTCACGAGTACCCGGGGAGGGTAGTTTAAAGAATAGTTAGAAGGTATAGGTAAATTGTGGTTGGATATTGGCATTTGTGGTGCGGTTGCAGAATGGTATTGTGGATGGGTGCATTAGTGTTGTGGAAATGGCTGGGCGTGTAGCCTGTTAGTGTGTGTAGTTGGTTTGGGCACTCCACCACTGTGAGGATGTCGGCCAGGTGAGGCCGCAGGTGGGCTCTGGGAGCCGTTAGTGTCAGTGGGTGCCTGAGGATCCCGGGTGTGGATCGGGCAGCCCGTGCCAGAGAGGGCACTGAGGGGGTGAGAGTGCGAGAGGGCCTTCCCCAGTTAGTTAGGTAAGGGTGAGGAGCAGGTAAGCTCGGGTGGCAACTACAGTGGTGGAGGTGTGCAGGTGGGTAGACCTGCTGGGAGAGCTACACGTCACAGCCCAGAAATTGTGCGAGGACACCGGGAGATGAATCGGGGGAGTGAGACCCCAAATTGAGAAGCACCACAGTTTGGTCAATGGGAATTGGTTTTTAGAACCCATAGTGTAAGTTGGCCAATGGATTGGCAGGGAAAGACCCCGGGTAATGTAAAGTTGTTAAAGTCATTTAGGAAATAGTTAGGATTGATGAACCTGTCGCACCATACGCAGCCACTTACCTGAGGTGATGATGATGACTCCACACCTGTGTTTTCTTTGTTTTGTGTTGCAGGAAATGAGAATTGCTGTGTGGATTTGTGAGACGCATCACGACGTGGATGAGACATTGGGGTGATTCCATCTCTCCCTCCCTAGGAGGGACTGATGATGAATTGGTGATGGCAAATTTTGATGTTGAGTTGGAGATGGCAAATTTTGATGAGAGTTGGAGATGGCAAATTTGATTGGTTAGGAGGGAGAGAAGACGAATTTGGTTTATGGGAGGAACCGGGAAGACAGTAGGGACGTTTGTTGATGTGTAAAGTAGATGTTTATGGGTAGTGTTGTGTTTTGTGGAAACAGTAAGGGGTAAGGGAGGGGCAATGTAGGTTACCTGGTGGGGGGGGGGGGGCGTACGGTAGGAACGTACCTGTCTCACCTGGTTCCCATGTGCCCCTAGTGTGCATTACCTAGTATTGCGTGCACTTTTGCGCCCTGACCACCTTACTCACTTGTTTTCTTTTGTCTCCCACCTCCGAGGATCTGGCTTTGGGGCAGAGAGAGAGGAGAGAGAGGTGCTGGCTCTGCAGTTGTGGGCCTGTACTTTCGCTGCTTGCTGCCTGGATCGATACACCATATGGACCACAATTTTTGTGGCCGCCCACAATGGACCGCAGTTCTTTTGCGGGCAAGCACCACCCGTTGATGGACCTCTGGGTCAACGTGGCACCTATGCCATACAGGTGAACCACTTTTAGTTGGCCCCCCTGACGCCCACAATTTAGAAATGGATGCGGTTGGCGCCTTTCTTTATTTCTAAAGAAGCCAGAAGGCCAAGTGCACTCCATGAAGGCAAGACCAGCGGCAGAACATCGGCCGGCTGCGACACCACCGGTGACCATGGACACTTGATTGTGCTTTTGTTTTTACTGAACACTTTATTGGTGCACCGGATGGTGCTGACTGTGTGTATGGGGTGGTGCTTTTGGTGCTTGGACGGGGTGCTCTGCACATTATTAAAGGCCGTAGGGCCACAGGGCACTCGTGGGTTGGTGTATCGA
Source organism: Myxine glutinosa (assembly GCF_964187855.1). Taxonomy (NCBI): domain Eukaryota; kingdom Metazoa; phylum Chordata; class Myxini; order Myxiniformes; family Myxinidae; genus Myxine; species Myxine glutinosa. The sequence continues at coordinate 64,153,883 of NC_136267.1, forward strand.
TGCTGGCATGCGTGCTCTCTCTCTATGCATAACATCTGCATGTGTTCCTCAAAGAACAGGTCCTGGATCGTAGTGTAAATATCAGTGTAGTCTTGTGTAAATAATGCTCCCTACCGGCTGTATGTTTAGTTTGAGAATGCTTTCCGCGATTCGGTTATCCTGTGGGTGTGTTTCTGGTAGGAGAAGGGTGCAACGTCGCAGGGGGACATATTTACTCATTTGTGAACATCTGTAAAACTGTCGCACTCAGGGTTGAGTTAATAGTAGAGGGAACTACATCTGAGTGCCACACTAACGTAGGTAAAAATTTATCGGGTCGGGACGCCCCGAGGTAGAGAAGGGTGCAATGTTGCGGATATGGGATTTACATCCATCCATATCCGCTTGTAAATATTCCCCTATTTCCTCCATACTTCCCAACTATCCCCAATCCCCCATTCCCTAGTCCCATTTTCTGTAAACAACACTCTGTAGACCCGACCTCCCCCTATTTCCCCCATTAAATGTCGCATCCAGGTCCACCGCATCTCACGTAGACAACTATAGGACATCTTGCTAGTTATTCTTAGTCTATGTCAGTTAAGGACTCGTTTCCATTAATTCTGACTCTTCGTTGCACCAGAATGTGATTGTATGGCACCGTTAGGAAGTTTAGGACCTCCCAATACCTCCCCGCAGCTCTTCCTCCCGGTTCAGCAACAACAACAACAACAACAACGGCGGCGGCGCGGGGAGTGCGCGTCCTCACTCCGGCTTGGTTGGTAGGGGGTGTTGGGAGCAACACCAGGCATTTCCAACGAGCCGCCATTGAACATGTGCTCGACGGGGTTACCAAGTAGGGGCTCGCTGTCAGCTCCTCGTCAAGGGCGGAGCCCGGTAACCCCCGCACCCAATAGAAGCGGCGGACCGGTCCCATCTGGGGCGGAGCCAACGAGCCGAGGGCGTGTGACTCCCCGCTGAGCATGCGCAGGAAGAGGGAGGTGACGTCAGATGCGCCCTGAGCTTGAAGAGAGAAGGACGCCACCTCCGAGCGCTGTGACACCTCCCCGCATCTTTGGACTGGACCGTGCTGTATCCTGTCCCTGAGCCAAGGTGCACCTTGTGCTATCGACTGCCTGTCCTTCCCTGCCATCAATCCCTGTGTAAGTCAGTCTTGTCCCGTTTGTCTGTGGTCTGTCGGGGATAAGATAAGACTGTAACTAAGTGCCCATCTTTTCTGTGTCTTTACCTCATTACCTTGTAATCTACCCCTTTTCTCCACCACCAATTATATCCTCCTCCGGAGGTCTTGAGAACTGTACCCCTTGCGTCGTTTCATCTATCCCAGTCGTTGTGTCCTTTCCAATCATTGATTTAGCATAGCGCGATTTGGTCAACGTCGGGTGGAATCGGGGTCTAGTCGGGGAATAACTGTTAGATCGCGGTGGACCATCCGCTCGGCCCATCATAACATCTAATCCGCGATCCGTAACAATATATATATATATATATATATATATATATATATATATATATATATATATATATATATATATATATATATATATATTAGCTTGGCATGGCTCGCTGCGCTCCTCACCACGCGTCGTTACAGAGGAACAGGCTTGTTTTAGCTGAGGATAATGACTGTACCTGAGTTGCTGTGTTGACATGATTTACACCAATCATAATACAAACTATTATTTTGCACAAATGTATTTATAGTTGTAACGCAGGATTCAGACCTCAGCACAACATGAGAGTGTGGTCCTGTCATCCTTTATTCCAGATTTAAACACACAAACAAACCTGTGTGATCCAAAAATACCAACATTAACATTACAATATTGTCGCGTAACCGTGATTAACACCACAGTTACGGATGACCGATTTGCGAGACTTTAACTCCCGAGGCGAACACTCAATGGCGGACTCAAGTTCAACACCAACGCGCGGAATGGCGGGACGCAGCGAAGGCTCCGCAACCTTATCTATTAAAATCAAACACCCAGGAAAACTGCGTTCAGATATTATGTACAAAAAGTAATATAAGGGTTTATTAGGAAAAGTAAAGCCAGTGAAAAAGCCCGCCGGTAAATCTAATAACTCTAATAAACCTAAATCGGGACGTCCCCACGCGACTGACAGCAAACACAAACGAGGGAGATTAATTACGAAAATAACACGTCTTGTAAAATGTACACAAGGAGCTCGGCTTATCTGTCTTTGTCGTCTTGTATTGTTTGCCGTCCACCCCGGCACCGCTCGGCCCCGATGCACCCACGAGGCCTTGCTCCACCAGGCTCCGATCCTCTCGCCGCCCACCAGGTCCGTGCACCACGCTCCAAAGCACCCAACGCAAGCCAGCAGCTTCACACGAGGTCGATCCCCACACAAAGCACGAAGACAGGACCGGAGAGAACGCAGGTGGGACTGCACGTCTCGTCCTTCCAACTCGCTTCTCAATTGCTCACTGCCAAGCTCGAACTCGACTGCGACTGCCCGAAATGGCGTGTCCTCTCCAACTCCAACTGGCGAACTAACTCCGTGTGACTTGCGACTCAACTCTCTGGTGCCTGCCTGCGTCTGCCACGAACTCAACTCAACTCCGCGAACTCCTGAAATGGCGTCCGACCGTCGCCTATATTGGTGGCCGATCACGTCACATTGGCGCACTCCTCAGCCAATCAAAGCCTCCCGCGACTCCTGACATCTCCCGTCCGTGACCCCGCGGTCCTGGTATAACACGTGCCGGCCAGGTTTGTAGGCCTTTGGAGGTGTACACGGTGGCGGCCAATTGTGGTGGTGTTTTTGACCTGGTTTCCTGTCAATTTAATACGAAGTCCTTGTCAGGGAAAGGGGATTATTTAATGTTGCGCTAAGGACCTAACTAATGTTTATGTGGTTTGCAGTGCCATAAAGGACAAAGGTTTGATTACTAGGTGATACTCACAGGGGCGTTACCTTTAATCCCTCACTATTTAACACTCGAATCTCCAGGTAGATCCACACTCATACATCTTACCCCGACAACCGCCTGAACATCAATAACTTATTACATGTAGAGTCCCTGTCACGACAGCCGAATACCTACCTATTCAGATCTACCTAGCTCTAGATGTTGCATTACCAAATTCATAACACAGCCCCCCCCCCTGGAACCGTAGCTCCTGCAAGGTTCACCGCAGGGCTACCATTCCAGCCTTAACACTTACTGTCACACACTTAATTAACCTATGAAATAAATCAGGAAGGGCTGTGGGAAGTGAGTCGGACTACCTACCTACACTTCCTTAACATGCTGAACCCCTTAACCATCATGCAAGTATGTACATTTTCTTCGTTGTTCCTGTGGAGGGAGGAAACAACAACACACAACACTAACTTAACCACAAAACTTAACCATCTTTCCAAAACTCAAAACTCTAACCTTTGTACATACCCCGGTCTACAGACCGCGTCCCCCGGTGGATGCCACAAGACACAACCTTACCTGCGGGGCCATCCCCAATGCATCCCACTAAATTTCCACGGGCCCTGTCCAGATGTTACAGGTGAGTGACACGGCTCGGTGGATTTCGCCCACATTCATGCAACACAGACCCCTTAACCACTCATTCTCATTCCATAGGTCATCAAGGCATTTCAAAAATCAACAAAGCACTTATTCCCAATACACCCCCTGCAGGACCATGGCATTGATGTCATTCACGTGTGTGTGCATTCCTCAACTAGGCAGCGGGGAGGTACCGCACAAAAGATGGTGGGGGCGCATCAGGCTGTGGTGCCCGCAGTCCCAAAAACAAGTCAACCGACTTACAAATTCATTGCCCCCCCCCCCCTTTACCTCTTGGCCCCGTGACAGCCCAACAGCCCCTTTCTGCCGTTACCTCGCCGGTGAGGGTCTCCACACACACCAGGCTCCTTTGCCTCCTGCTTTCACGCAGCAACACGGGTCACCGGGGGACTTCCTCACCCCACCCCATCATCCCCACCACCAAAGCGCGCCCAACCAGACCCTCCACCGACGAGCTCCAATTTCCAGTTACCACCGGCTGCCAGGGGTAATTGCCGCAGAGGGGGGCCCGCAGGCATCGCTCCTCAGAGCTTGCTCTGTACCTGCGGACACACACACCTTCCCCACCCATGGTCCCCAAAACACACTTCCTCCCCCGCTGCCATTCAATTCTCCACACAACTCAGCACAATTCAGTACAATTCATAGATGGTGTAAAAGGTGTTACAAGGCTTGCCATGGCCTGCTACATGTGAAATCCCCCCAGTTCACATTTAAACCATCACATCTTCCCAAAAGTACATTTCCAAAAGCACAATTATCATCCCTCATTATCTCCAATAATCATCACACACTCTCCAGGTTCCACTCTCACGACCACATCAAAACACATAACCACAATACAAAAACATACGCCACCCACAAGACACTGTGGCTCCCATTCCATCCCCTCACCGGCCATGTCATCACTCTCACCCGCCTCCCAACTACAAATTACATGTCCCCAATTTCCCAAAGCAAATCCTGAAGCCTGGGACAGTACTCCTCAAAACACTCACCTCAAGTTCAGGTAGTTGCAGGTTGGTCAGGTTCAAGGGTGTCATCCACCACACAATTCCCAAAATTTCACATTGGGCCTACCAAATCCTTCCAGATTTCTCTTTTGTCCCCACTACACTGGCAGGTATGTGGATCCGCATCCAACGGTGATCATCACTACACAACTACCTGTGGCCACGACAGCTCTGCACCTCTACCGTGCAAGGGTCACCGGGACAAGGTGAGCAGTCAAAACGCCAACATGGCCCATGAGTGTCCATAAGGGTGCGACCCACCATCCATCCTTCGGCCCCCCTGCGAGGAACACAGCTGCAGCAGCCCCAGCTGGCCAATGTGGTGAGCACTTGCTGCCACAACACACACTACCGCACACACAACCTCGGCCCTGGGGGGCACGGTCGCAGTGCGTGGCATCCCTACAGCCACGTCCCCTGCACCTCCCCATCATCCCCCAGTCCGACTACAAAACTGCAGCCCCCCCAGTGCTCACCCACACTTGACCACACCAAGGTCCAGTCAACAGCCATGCTCCACCAGGAGACCCACCCAGAAGACATGGTCCACACACCTCGGACACGCACAGCACCACGTTGACCCTCAGGCTACACAACTACATCCCCATCATCCCGCGTCCCAAATATCAGCACAGTTGCCCCCGCAACCAGTTGAAAGCTGTGTCTTGCTACCCTATTAATTTCATCACAGCCTCCAACACTTTGGTCTACACACCTGGATCAATAATGGCGTCACTGTACAGTGTCCACCATGGCATTTCAAAATCCACCCTTAAATTTCCATTTAACCCACAGATTACCCATGCCAACCATTTGTCACATTTCACTCACCTCACCAAAGAAGGATGCTTTGCCATACACATGCCAGCCGAGCATGGCCCATATGCTCGGCGCGTTACACATCTCCCGATTCACATCCCCATGGCTCTCTTCCCAACCCGAGAGTCCATAAATCACAACGGAGCATCTGTGGAAGGTCACTCACACCATCACGTTCCACAGATGCCCCAATGGTTGTCCGGCAGGCTATCTCCATCCCTGTCCATTCGGTTTGACCCGCGTCCATAGACCAACCACCATGCCAGGTCACCACATGCTGGTTGTCCCAGAGTCCCTGGAGGAGAGTGCCAGGCCGCATGCCCGGGTGGTCACCACATCAGTCCCAACCTGGCCATCTGCGGTGCCACCACCAAAGCGCGACCCACAACACCTCCCCCTAGTGGTCCTTAATATTTGCCATCCCAGGCTTGAGAAACCACCTCGGACCTCCCTGGAGGTCTTAACCCCCACCAGGGTCCGGTGACCCTGCCGGCCCGAGCCGCCGGCTCGGACGGCGCCCCGACGGACAAGGGACGCCACACTTCACCAGACCCCCCGTGGGACCCAGGTCGTACCTCGACACCCAAGGCTGGACCCCACGTCCAAATCTCGCCATCACAGCCCCCCAGCTGGCCGGCATACTCAAATTTTGAAAGGGGCAACTTTTGCCCGAGGCCATCACCCATGACCTCTCCATGTCCAAATCCCGCAGCCCGGGGACCAATCCCCACCATGGCTGCTCCAAATCAAGTTCCCATTGTAATTTTATTTTAAATTTTATTTTACAAATTTTCATTCCCACTGCCAAACCGCAGCTGCAGGGAACAACCTCTACCACCGGTTGTTCTGCCCCTCCCTGCAGTTGATCCAAATTCCCTACAGGGACCAAATCTCCAGAAGCTCTATCTCCCGATCCTCCAAGATCCAAATCCAGCCCGGAGCCAACACACTCCCCCAACTGGTTGTCCAATTTTGGAGCCTCTGTTTCCAAATAGCAGTGTACAGTGAGCGTCCCCTCGGTCATTCCAACCACCTCCTTGGACCAACTCACCTCTTCCCCCAGACTCCTTTGGGCCTGAACAAGCTCTACCTCCATGGGACTGTCACAGGTCTCCAGCCGCTGGATCAAATCATCCTCATCATTACAAATCATTCCTGGCCCCGCCAGGCTTTGATCAATATCCCCAATAAATACCTGGTCCGGCTCCATTGCACGGACCCCCAAAAACTCTACCCCCTCTTGCTCCGCACCACCGCCCTGGTGCTGCACAATTCCAAATTCATCCCCCGGTTGGGGTGTTGTGACATCCACACGGTCCCGATAAACAACCAGGCCAGAATGTGGGAAACATTCCCCATTACAACTCTCACATTCCAAATTTCCTTCCCCGCTCACCTGTGGACACTCCACGTTTACCTGCAGGCCTTCCCCATCTACCTGTACACATTCCCCATCCACCTGTGGACATTCCCCGTCCACCTCTGCACCTGCAGTCTCCCCATTTACTTCAATTGCCATTCCCTGTGCAATTCCCAATTTTGCCATTCCCGGTGCAATTCCCTGCTCGTGAGCAACATGCACATCTGCATGGGCCGTACTCTCTCCTGTTCCCAATCTAGCTTCCCCCCGTTCCGATTCAATTTTTGCCACCTTTGGCTTCTCCTGTGCCCCCCTTTGAGTTTCTACTTTACCCTCAAATTTCCCCAGTCTGTCCGTAATTTGGTTTTGCACTCTCCCTTCTATGCCATCAATTCGTTCCCCCAGCTGCTGTGCCATTTCCCCAATTTTTCCTTCCATACTGTTTTCTAACCCCTCTAACCCATTTTTCACTCCCTCTATCTGATTCTCCTGGGCAGCCATTCTATTTTCTACCCCCATTAACCCATTTTTCACCTCTTTTATCCCGTTGTCTAACCCCTCAAAATTATTGTCTAACTTCCCGATTTTCTTGTCTAACTCCTCAAAATTATTGTCTAACTTCTCACCGGTACCCCTCGCTTCGTCCCTCATTACCCCCATTTGGTTCTCCAATCGCTCACTCTGAGCCCTCATTTCTCCCATCTGCTTTCCCAATCGCTCACTATCGGCCCTCTGAGCATTTATTAAATTTACTATGGTCTGGAGATCTATCGGGGCCGTCCCAGCGGCGGGGAAAGTTCCAACGCTATCCTCCTTATCCCCCATTTCCGGCTCACTCCCGACGCTGACGGAGGCCTCGCTGCGTACTTCCATCTCGTCAATTTCCGACATCCGCTTTCCGGAAGATTGTTTCCCGCGCGCGTATTTATTTTAATAATTCCAGTAACACAATTTAAATTTGACGAAGACGCGATATCGCGCTCCGTATGCCCAATTGATTACTAAATTTCTCCGCCTCGCCTATAACAATTTTGCGTTCGAACGTCGGGCGCAATGTACGCCCGACCGTGTCGATGTCTCGCCGCGGACAAAAAAATTTGTCCGACGGGTTCAAATCCCACTCCTGACACCACTTGTCGCGTAACCGTGATTAACACCACAGTTACGGATGACCGATTTGCGAGACTTTAACTCCCGAGGCGAACACTCAATGGCGGACTCAAGTTCAACACCAACGCGCGGAATGGCGGGACGCAGCGAAGGCTCCGCAACCTTATCTATTAAAATCAAACACCCAGGAAAACTGCGTTCAGATATTATGTACAAAAAGTAATATAAGGGTTTATTAGGAAAAGTAAAGCCAGTGAAAAAGCCCGCCGGTAAATCTAATAACTCTAATAAACCTAAATCGGGACGTCCCCACGCGACTGACAGCAAACACAAACGAGGGAGATTAATTACGAAAATAACACGTCTTGTAAAATGTACACAAGGAGCTCGGCTTATCTGTCTTTGTCGTCTTGTATTGTTTGCCGTCCACCCCGGCACCGCTCGGCCCCGATGCACCCACGAGGCCTTGCTCCACCAGGCTCCGATCCTCTCGCCGCCCACCAGGTCCGTGCACCACGCTCCAAAGCACCCAACGCAAGCCAGCAGCTTCACACGAGGTCGATCCCCACACAAAGCACGAAGACAGGACCGGAGAGAACGCAGGTGGGACTGCACGTCTCGTCCTTCCAACTCGCTTCTCAATTGCTCACTGCCAAGCTCGAACTCGACTGCGACTGCCCGAAATGGCGTGTCCTCTCCAACTCCAACTGGCGAACTAACTCCGTGTGACTTGCGACTCAACTCTCTGGTGCCTGCCTGCGTCTGCCACGAACTCAACTCAACTCCGCGAACTCCTGAAATGGCGTCCGACTGTCGCCTATATTGGTGGCCGATCACGTCACATTGGCGCACTCCTCAGCCAATCAAAGCCTCCCGCGACTCCTGACATCTCCCGTCCGTGACCCCGCGGTCCTGGTATAACACGTGCCGGCCAGGTTTGTAGGCCTTTGGAGGTGTACACGGTGGCGGCCAATTGTGGTGGTGTTTTTGACCTGGTTTCCTGTCAATTTAATACGAAGTCCTTGTCAGGGAAAGGGGATTATTTAATGTTGCGCTAAGGACCTAACTAATGTTTATGTGGTTTGCAGTGCCATAAAGGACAAAGGTTTGATTACTAGGTGATACTCACAGGGGCGTTACCTTTAATCCCTCACTATTTAACACTCGAATCTCCAGGTAGATCCACACTCATACATCTTACCCCGACAACCGCCTGAACATCAATAACTTATTACATGTAGAGTCCCTGTCACGACAGCCGAATACCTACCTATTCAGATCTACCTAGCTCTAGATGTTGCATTACCAAATTCATAACAATATGTTTACAATAACGACCATACATATGCTGTACATTCGGCAAGCATGTCAACAAATTGATTCCGTATTAATAAACTGTAAACTAAGTGTCTACAAATCGTTTACTAGTATTCCATACTGCAGGAGTAGAATATTAAGACCATTCCAGGGAAATATCAAAACACTGTGGCGGACACAAGCAAGGTATACAAATTCAGCGCACCAGCAGGTGGCACGAACGTCCAGGCGGGGAACTGGAATGCATGCCCCGCCTATCGACCGACCGGCCACGCCCGGGGACAAGGCGTGGCCTCGGCACATATATGCGGGCTCTAAGCTCGGGCCCGCTCAGTGCTGCAGTTCGAGCTTTCATAATAAAGACTCTTGGTTTTATCAAACGCGTTGTGGCCTACCTCTTTGGCAAGCAAGTTGTGTGCGCAGCACCACACTTCACTGGTGACCCCGATTGGTTCAGCCGTTGCTGACCACCGAACGCGCCATGGCCAACAACGCTGTCGTGGTAAAACTCCCAGAGTTTTGGGAAGCACAGGCCGATGTGTGGTTCGTGCAGGCCGAAGCGCAATTCCAGCTTCGAGGCATAACGGCAGACGAGACCCGTTACTACCACGTGGTCGCCTCCCTCAGGCCCGGCACTGCTGCCCGAGTCGTGTCCATCCTGCGGCACCCGCCGGCCGACCACAAGTACGGGGCGATCAAATGTCTCCTCATCGCCATGTTCGGCCTCACTGAGATCGAACGGGCCGACCGCCTCCTGGACCTTCCCGAACTCGGCGACACACGACCATCCGTGCGGATGGATTATATGCTGTCGCTGTTGGGTGACCAAGCCCCGGATTTTTTATTTCGGGCGCTTTTCCTACGCCAGCTACCTCTACAGGTAGCTGGCGTAGGAAAAGCTACCAACATAAGGGAACCCCGCGCCCTGGCCGTAGAGGCCGACAAGTTCTTCGCGGCTTGCGACACGCGGACGAGTTACAATGCGGCCGTCGTGGTTCCCGAGGCAGATGCTACAGCGTCCCTCGTGGCCGCTGCCGCGCCCCGACCGTCGGGGTCACCAGTGAAGTGTGGTGCTGCGCACACAACTTGCTTGCCAAAGAGGTAGGCCACAACGCGTTTGATAAAACCAAGAGTCTTTATTATGAAAGCTCGAACTGCAGCACTGAGCGGGCCCGAGCTTAGAGCCCGCATATATGTGCCGAGGCCATGCCTCGTCCCCGAGCGTGGCCGGTCGGTCGATAGGCGGGGCATGCATACCAGTTCCCCGCCTGGACGTTCGCGCCACCTGCTGGTGCGCTGAATTCGTGTACCTTGCTTGTGTCCGCCACAACAATCAATCACAGCACAACTCCCACGTGACAGTGTAATAACTTTCACCCCGGCCGCCGTCGAGTTTTATGAGCCTTGAGTTTTATGAGCAAGGCTCGTCAAACTTCACGAGCAGGGCGTGGTCAAGTACTTTGCAAAGCACCGCCACATGTCTATATCAAAGGATATAAATGTCACTCCAAGTCCAACCAATAACATACACCATGCAATGGTGTCGAATCAGGAGAAATTCCTACATTTATAACCTCCTTACCCCAAAATTCGAGTTACAAGTTGTACACGTTCTGCTCTGCAAAAGCTCGCCTCTGTGTTCTTTGAAGAGAATCAGCGCACAACCGGTTTAACCAGTTCTTTGGTGGACTCTCCCATTCCACTTTGCGTCAGGGGGAGGGGGGGTGGGGGAGGACGGCAAAATGGACTGCTCCAAGTTGAGGGGGGAAACGAACTCGTGCTATAATTGGCTTAATGTAGCAGTAAAAACTGCACTGTCAAACATTTCCCTACTTAAAAGTTGATGTCTCATCAACCACAGGTATCAAGCACTTATTGTTTGCTTAACAACTGCATAATTAATAAGTTTGATTGTGCTATGGTAGCTAAGACATTCGGATGGATACTATCGCAGCATTAGCTTCCTCAAGTACAAATATGGGCAAATGTTGTGGGTTAGGATGGTACCCAGCATTTGAACGAGACGATCTTCTCAATCCATCATACGCACATCATCTTCCACCGGTGGTGTATGAGCATCTTCAGGGACAACACGAACATCGTCCATTTCCGATTCTTTGACATGGGGGCTCTTGGAGGTTTCAGACATGCTGGGATCAGTACTATCAGCAACCTCAAATACTTCAGGGGCAGGAATACCAGTTACTTCCGCTGCAGTTCCTTCCCAAGACGTTTCAGCATCTTCCCCAGGTTGTGGAGTAGGCCTCCACTCACTGGCTGCTTTCTCAGAATTCAGGACATGCATGTCATCCATGCAGAATTCAACATCGCTATCTGACTCAACAGCAGTTGAGCAATCACCATCTGCTGCTTCAGGTTCAGCTATACCAGGGAGGTTCCATGTCTACCTGCTTGGTTCCATGTCTTCCACAAGACTTTTGAGATCAAGCAACTCCCTTCTGTTAACTGTCTTTTGGGGTTGCCCTCCATTCACAGGTTCAATGACATAAGTGTGACCACCCATGTTAAGGCGCTTGACCACTTTGTGCGGTGAAGAATTCCAGACATCTTGTATTTTGCGTTGACCCATTATATTCCTATTCCTCAGTAATACTCGTGCACCTTTTCGCAGGTCTACATCAGTAGCCCTGCGATCATGGAGTGACTTTCTTCATAGCACTTCTTTCTCTGTGTTCTTTGATGCCATTTCAAAGGTGTGATTGAGCCTTGTGTGATGCTCGGCGATCCAATCCTCTACTCGGCCATCCCCTTCAGAATGCATGTCAAGTCCTAGCAGGTGGTCAACGGGTAGGTCAGGGTCTCTCCCAAAGAAGAGGTAGAGAAGGGAATATCCTGTGGTGGAATGAGGGGTACTGTTGTAAGCACACACTATCTTCCATAGGTACTCGGGCCACTTTCCTTTCTTCTCGGGAGGCAGAGTGCGCAGTCGATCATGAAGTGTGTGGTTAAACCGATGGGACACCGAAAAATTGCGCTTTCAAAATTGCGCCCTTGATCTCTATGTATCCTACGTGGGACACCGAAACGAACAAACCAATCTTGCACAAGAACAAGGGTTACGGTTGAAGCCTTTTGATCGTGAGTGGGAATTGCTTGCGGAAATTTAGTAAAAACGTCCGTAAGTACAAGAACATGTTCTGCCCCATTGCTGCTGGGGTCTAGGACGGTGAAGTCCATAGCAAGCACATCTAATGGCCTAGCAGCTGTCAGAGATCCCATGGATGGGGTGAAGTCGCTTCCCTACTTTGGAGAAGTACAGCGTTCACAGTTCTGACAATAATTAGCAATGTCAAGAGCCATTCCTGGCCAGTAGCATCACTTTCTTGCCAGAGCTGTTGTCTTATCCGATGCCTGATGACCCGCCTGGTCGTGCATTGCTTCCAGCACCTGAACCTTGAGGCTGTTAGGAAGGATCAGTTGTTTTAACTCTCTCCCATCATCCCGGACGAGGCATTAAAGGATGCAATATTCCTCCTTTATCCTTTTCCAGCACATCAACAGTTTACGTGTCTGCTTAGACTCTTTCATGAGGCAGTGTCGGGTTGGGGGATGTTTTGTCCTCCAGTAAAAGTAAAGTCTGCTGATGTCTTTGTCAGCAAGCTGAAGTTGTTTGAGGTCTTCCTTTGTAATATATGGCAAAGGAGAAATCGTTTTTGGTTCTATCCTTGCAGATCTAGTGTGGATTTCATTAATCAAGCATCTGTGATGCTTTGAAGAATCCTTGTGCGGACTTCAGAGGGCAGTGGGTGTAGATTACTTCCATGTTTGGGGTTCAACAACATGATCAGCTGATATCCCCTCCAATCTGCCATACATAGGTTCTCCTTCGTGTTCAGTCTTCCGACTGAGGGCATCAGCATTTCCATTGCTCTTACCCAGCCTGTACTTTATAGTGAACTTGAACTGAGAGAGTTCCGCTGCCCATTTTGTTTGGGTGTCTCCACTCTTAGCTGTAGTCTGTAGGTAACTGAGAGGGTTATTGTCTGTGAATACGTCAAACTCTGTACCAATTAGTACGTCCCTGATTTTTTGGGAGATCGCCCATCTCAACACTAGCAGTTTGAGTTTCATGCTTGAATAATTCTCCATATTCTGCTCGTTAGGCTTGAGACTCCTGCTGGCATAAGCAATGACCACCTTCCTCTTCCCTTGTGCCTGTGACAATACAGCTCCGAGGCCATAGAAGCTGGCGTCCATCTCTAGTATTAAAGGGAGGTTGAAGCCCAGGTAACCTAAGATGGGTGGCAAAATTATCTTCAGTTTGAGGGTGTGAAAGGAGTCTTCACATGCTTGGGTCCAACTTTTTTCGATGTTCAGTGACAGTCCATGACTACTAAACCTCTTTCCAGCTCCTTTGGCCTTTTCTGACTTCTGTAGTAGGCTGTGTAGGGGTGAGGCCACTTGCGCATAACCCTGCACAAATCTATATATATGTAAAACACAGTTTGTGTGTGTGTGTGTGTAATGTTACCGATATACTCCTAAACGGAGAGGCTCACGTGCTTGATATTTGGTATAGACATGGCCATTGAGCCTGGGAAGGACATGGCCTACCTCAAAATATTTGACGAGATCCATATTTTTTATTCATATTTACCTCAGCGCATTTCAGCGAGCAACATTATACAACGAATCTCAGCCGGTGCCAGAGCAGCTCGCTGATTCGCTCAGAGCGATCACGTGATGTTCCATCCCCGCCGCCAGACCATTGAACTGAAAATATATAGAATGACCATTGCCATTCACACCACATAGGTGGAGATGCAGCTACCGGGCGCCATCTTGGTTGGCACTTGATGCTGGGCGATGGTGATTTCCGTCATGCGTTTGCACGTAATTCAGAGCGAAAAGCGATTGCGTTTTTTCACCTTTTATGCGATCGTGTTTTGAGTCGATTTTTGTCGATTTTGTGCGATATGAATTAAACGTCTTTGAAACAGCTGTGAAACGTCTCCACAACCCTTCCGTAACTGATTGGAGCAGTTTATTGCCGCACAAAATGGCATTTTAACAGTTGTCTGGCTTTTAAAATCTGGGACATGTTCAAAACAAACGAGATCCGCGAAGCGAGTTGGTCGAGTCGTGCTAACCAAGATGGCGACACGGCAGCTTCACTTTTCACGGATTATGAGCGTTCTATATATTTTCAATTCAGTGCGCCAGACTCGCTCACGTACTTGATTTGTGGCATAGACATGGCCATTGGGCCTTCACGGTGTAATTTGTGTGAGGCTTTTGTCCGAGTGAGCTTGAGTCGAGAGGGCGAATGTACAGGTTGGGAATGTACGGGTCTCCCTTCCCCCGCCCGGCAACGCCTGTACTGGAGGGCGTCACAGGATCAGTGAGTCTCCAAAATCCGCTTCGTGCTGTTGCAAAGATGCAAGACGATGTCACGATTGTTGTGCTGCTCTCCTACCATGAGAACTGCAACGTCATTGTTGACTGGCCCTCCCCTTCCCTCCTTCCCCTCCCCCTCCCCCTCCCCCTCCCCTTCCCCCTCCACCCTACCCCCTCCCCTTCCCCCCTCTCCTCCCCTCTCCTCCCCTTACCCCCTCCCCTCCCCTCCCCTCCCCCACCCCCTCCCCTTCCCCCTCCCTTCCCCCTCCACCCTACCCCCTCCCCTTTCCCCCCTCCCCTCCCCTCCCCTTACCCCCTCCCCTCCCCTCCCCTCCCACCTCCCCCTTCCCCCTCCCCCCTCCATCCTCCCCTCCCCCTCCCCTTCCCTCCTTCCCCTCCCCCTCTCCTCCCCCCTCCCCTCCCCTCCCCTCCCCCTCCTTTTCCCCCTCCCCCTTCCCCCTCCCCTTCCCCATTCCCCCCTCCCCCTCTCCTCCCCTCCCCCCCGTTCCCCTTCCCCCTCCCCCCCCCCCCCCGTTCCCCTCCCCTCCCCCCGCCCGGCAATGCCGGGTACTTCTGCTCGTCTTCTATAATAACCAGCCAGACCAAGTAACCCACGAAGCTCCCTTTCCGTCTTGGGTCAGGGCCATTCCTGTATGGCAGAGATCTTCTCCTCATCTGGACCAGTCACGACATGCCCGAGCTAATGTACCTTAGTCTTGAAAAGCTCACACTTTGCCGGCTTCACTTTCAGATTGAGATTTGACAATCGGGCTAGGACAGTGTCCAGTCTCCCCGACAAGGTAAACAAGAAGTGACTGGAAGTTAATATCACCAAACGCCCTGTCCATGACCCGCATGAAGGTGGCTGGGGCATTGCAGAGCCCGAACAGAATCCTGGTGTATTCATCGAGTCCTCAAGTTCCTGTACGAAATGCAGTTTTCTCAATATCCTCTTCCACAACCAGTAACTGATTAAAACCATGGGCTAGATCGAGACTACAAAACTATCTTGCACCTTTCGGGGCTAGCAATGCCTCTTCAATCCTTGGTAGAGGATAGGCATCCTTACAGGTTTTGGCATTGAGTGAACGATAATCCACGCAAATTCGTAATTTCCCATCTTTATTTCTTGCTAGAACAATAGTCAGGTCAAAATACAGTTTAACCCCCAAAAAATTGCTACAAAAGGTTTCTCAACTGATTCTGGTAGGGTTTAGCGTACGTTATAACATACTAAAAGTTTACCAAAGTAGGACCCCCGGAAAAGTGTTTTTTTCAAGATGGCGTCCAAGATGGCCGCCGAAACCTCTTAATGATCATAACTATGTAACTATCAACTCAAATTTGATGATCTTGGTGTCTATCCCTAGGTTTTTGGGGGCAAGGAACACATTAAGACCATTAAAAATGAAAGTGGGCCATTATATGTAACACAAAAATCCAATATGGCGTCAATAATGGCCGCCAACACCTCCAAATGACCGCAAGTCCATAACTATTGACTCAAATTTAATGATCTTGATGTCTATCCCCAGGTTTTTGGGGGCAAGGAACACATTAAGACAACTTTGGATATAACTGAGCTGTTGAATCATTATGAAATTGAACTCATGACCTTCAGCTGTCACCTAATGCACAAACACCTTTGTCCATAGAATAAGTTTCAGAGCGTTCAGTTTTGAGTGTCATCCTCCTCCTCAGTATCGACCTCTTGAGTGTTGTTTGGATTGTCACAGTTTTCAGTTTGGCAAGGGCCACATGCAGCAGTGCAGCGGAGTCCATAGCGTCTGCAGCTGCATCGAGAGGATTTGCATCCCCCCAAACAGTTGCAATGGATAATTTTCAAGAGTTCGTCAGGCGCAGCATTGTTTTGGGTCATAATTGGAATTAACTGATCATTTTCCTGTTTCCATCCCCATTCAGTTGGGTTCATTTCATTTGCCATCCCCATCCATACCATAATTTGAAAGTACACACGTTGGCTATGGAATATTGTTGCAGGTGATGTTGGGGGGAGCTGTTCAGAAGTGACAAATGCTTGAGCAGTTGCCACTTTTTTGGTGAAAATGATATGGCGCAGTGATGATAGCGTATCATTAGACTTGCCACCAAAGAGATCAACCATCAGGTCTTTGCCAAGATCTGATATGTCCTCTTGAGATTTGTTTTGAAGGATGAATGCACTAGCACAGGACTTCATGACAGGATCAGATTTCACTAATTTCCAGAAGGCTGACTTTTTTCCGATGCCGAAAATCCTTGAAGTAGAATCACATCCTGAGTAGGCATGTACAAAGAGCAACTCATTGCACACATCGTCTCCTAAAGTTTCTTTCAACAGGTTAATGTTATACACTCTGTGTTCTTTTGACTGCTTGTTTGCATCAGAACGGAAGTAGGTGATCTCATTGTCTGTTCTGGAGTAATGAAGGAGCAAGATCAGCAAATCTGTATCCTCACCGACCAACGTTGTGGTGCAATGACGGGATCGTTCAACAGTTGCCTTAACGATATCAATGTCTGCATGCCCTGGTGACTGAATGACATGGCATCCCCTTTTAGTTAGTGCTGTGCTGATGAGAGCAATCATGTCTGCCTTGTTTTTGTCACGAGACAAAAAGTCGTCCTTTTTGCCTGCAAACTCTGTTTCTGCAGTGAAACTAACAATAGGGTGCAGGTTTTTTCCTCGTCTCTGATGTGTGTTGTCTTTTATGGAGGGACCTTCACCATAGCCATCGAACACCACTGTCGCTTGTCCGTAATGTCTCACAGTGAAGTCTGCATAAGACTCAGCTATTGCATTATATGAGTCGCCTTTGTTCCACGGTAAACGATGGAGCAAAGAGCCACCATCAAGCACGTAACAATCTGTTTTGGGAATAGAGTTCATCACAGCCTCACTTGATAAGTCCGCAGCATGGTCTCGAATTGCCTGAGCAAGCTGAGGTTTGTCTGCTTTTCGAAGAATGTTCCTGGTCTCAAAGAGGGCTGGAGGGTAGGGGCTTAGTTCATACGTCAAAACCTCTTCAAGGGAAAGATCTCCTGACCTTGACACCAGAAGGAAACGCTGGAACAGAAGGGCAGGATCAATGGTACGATCAGGAGCAATCTTCACAGCAGAGATATTCCCAAGGGTTTTGGCTCTGTCTTTCCGCTTGAATTTGTAAGTAAATGCCGACTTTCCGATTATATCTTCAATGATCTTGTTTCCAACCGATTCAAAGTCATGTACATTCACATCTGGCCCAGCCACTATCCCGTTGACAATGTTTCTCAGAGTAGGATCAGATGTGAAGGGTGAGCAGGCTGCAAGCTTTATCCGAATTTTCTCGAGATCAGATGCATCTCTTTTGATGCGCGCCTCAGTTGAGTCTTTGTGTTGCGGACTTGTAGTATAGGTTAGGTTTGTGAAATCCTGCATCGCAATGTTGTACTCGGATATTACAGGTGCAGATAAGGTCCAAAGGTTTCGCATGTCCTCGGTCATCCCACTGCCGCGAGTTAGACCACCAGTGCTCTTCAGAGACCTCATCAACGTTTGTTCGATGACAAGATCACTACTATGACAGCTCGTGGGCAATGACAGCTCGTGGGCGAACTGCCTGAATTATGGCATGACCAACTGCCGCAACCTTGCGTCTTGTGTCTTTCCCAACAAACAATGTTTCCAGTGCTGTCCGCAGACTAGTCGGAATGAACGATAGGGCTGAATCAAGTTTTAAATCATCACTACTTGGATACTGATTCGTCACGGTAGAAACCTGAGATTTTATATCACTTCTGATTAACCTAGCAGCAGTTTCAATAATAGCGCGTTTTTGGGACTCTTCATCGCCTTCCTGATACGTTTGCTTGTAGTATGATCTCAGAATCTGCGAGGTTTGTTCTCTCATCGTAACAATATCGTCCAAGCCTTCTCTTTCACCAAAAAAAATTGAGTCCTTAAAGCGTTCTTTAAGACGCTTTTTCAAACTGTAATTGTCATACGGTTCCGAATCAGGATTACAAAGATACCCTTTCATTATGAGGCTCAAAGATGTAACAGTTAGTTGTTCCTCACTGTTCAGTTCTAGGTAAGCACACATTTTCTGAAATGCTTCATACTTATCTTCATCTTTAGGACGACCACACTTTCTGCGCTTGGCTTCGGGGGCTTTCTGGAACTCTAAAGGCACAGACTTGAAGGACCGGAAATTTCCACTACACGAATGATGATAAAGTCCGTCTGCTGCATGTAAATCTCGTAAATAGTATTCAATCCGACCCTTTACAGTATGTCCCCAATCATCTGAACGGGATTCACAGACCTCCACAATTGTCTCCACAAATTTGTCAGTCCGTACCCAGCTAAAGTGTCCCTTGTCCAAATCAATTGTACATCCACAGAATACGCAATCCTTTTCACTGTCAAAACCTCCACTTGATTGTCTTGTGGTTCTCTTTGGTGGCACAGAACCACTACTTTTCTTTGCAACATGGCTTTTAATGTTTTTATCATTTACTAGGGCATGCCCGTACTATATATATATCTAAAATTATATCCCCCCCCTCTATTTACATGAAATGGTTTGGTCCAAAGCGAACGGCTTGCGAGTACGGTGACAATCCCCCCCCTCTATTTACATGAAATGGTTTGGTCCAAAGCGAACGGCTTGCGAGTACGGTGTTTTTTATCGGACCCGTGGAATTATAGATAGTAGTTTTAATTAGTTTTAAAACATAGTTTAACGGCAACATAGTTTTCCAACGTGAAATAAATGAATACGCTCTCAAATGTGCCGTCCGAGGCAGAGTCTGTTCGCCACGTTCGGCACACGTGATAGCTCGCTGCTCTCTGATTGGTTGAATCGTTTTTTGGACATAGCTCGGTAACTACTTGTCCGATTAATATGAAACCTTGAAAAGGCACATCCTCGGGTCCCCAGCAATATACCTGGCAAGTTTAAAGTATATCGGACCCGTGGTTGTCGAGAAACAGCGGTCACAGACATACAAACATACAAACATACAAACATACAAACATACACACAGAGATTACTGGAATTATAGATAGATGTACTGTTGACGACAGCTTTTATGCACTTTAGTACTGGCTTCAACTACAAGATCGTCCTTCCGCTTTACACTGGCTTCATTTATTCCCTTCGCCCACTTCCACTGAATTGCAACCCAGTTATCACTGGAATCCTCGATCTCCTCCTTGCAGATTGGACAAAAAGCTTGACTGGCTGTGCTTGCACTCATTGTTGAATCATGTCTGAAAAAGAGAAAGATGAGAATTAGTTATTCAGTTAGATCCAATTCGACACATTCTTCAGGTCAATATATGGAAAATGCCCCCTCAACCTGTTAGATAATGGCCCACTTTCATTTTTAATGGTCTTAATGTGTTCCTTGCCCCCAAAAACCTAGGGATAGACACCAAGATCATCAAATTTGAGTTGATAGTTACATAGTTATGATCATTAAGAGGTTTCGGTGGCCATCTTGGACGCCATCTTGAAAAAAACACTTTTCCGGGGGTCCTCCTTTGGTAAACTTTTAGTATGTTATAAAGTACACTAAACCCTACCAGAATCAGTTGAGAAACCTTTTGTAGCAATTTTTTGGGGGTTGAGGGGGTATTTTCCATATATCGACCTTACTACAATGGGTGATGCATATGTACTTGATGAATCCCGAATAATACCTTGATCAAGGGACTTCTGCAGGTACTCCTTTACTTCATTCCAGCAATGCTGTGGTATCCTACGGTACGAGATCCTCGCAGGATGGTCATCCTCTGTCACGATTCTGTGACTCACAAGATCGCAATATCCAATATCATCTTCATCCTTGCTAAATGTTGAGCGATACTTTGAAAGGGTAAAGAGAAGTTCCTGTTTCTGTGTTTCTTCCAGATCACCAATATTCATCTTGGAGACCAGTTCCTGAACGTTTTTTTCATTTAATCCATTTTCTGCAATGATAGCAGATTTAAGGACACCTATGGGGGTTCTAGGTTGGATGTAAATGTCTTGACCACTAAAATTGGCAACCTGCATTGGTATTCTGCCAGTCTCGTCATCAGTGACTACAGCTGCTCCCAGAGTTACACCACTGGGTAACTCAGCTACATGGGAGACATGCCGCTCTAAGAGGGCATAATGTTGGCCAACTGATGAAGATCGACATGACCCCTCAATGACGTTGATCGTGTGAGCTGGTAACAGTATGACTTGATGCCCAGCTACTCATACGGTTTGTAGGTCAGATCGCGTTTGATATATCTTCAGAGCATGGAGTAAAGTTGCAAATCCTTGGTTTACCATTGCCAAGCTGTTGACCCTTTCCACATACTTGTCACCATACATGTCCTCTATTGATACCTGAACTGAATGTCCCGTAGCACATTTGATCCCAACACAACAGGCACTCTCAACTTCCTTGCTTCAACCGGGCTATTGGCCGGATCACAAACTACAAGGAATCCAAGATTAAGGAAAGTATGATTAAGGAAATTGATGGAAAGCTCACTGTACCGATGCTAAGGAATTTCAGATCCCTGGGAAGCAGAGATTTGGCTAAGTGAAGACACATCTACCAACTGACAATCGACAGCTAAATACTCCCTGAAGAATTGATTGGTTATCGTTGACACCTCTGCTCCCGTATCAATCAAGCAGGTAACGTCTATTTTAACAAATCTCACATCAATCTGTGGACATTCTCCGATTGCTTTCCTTAAAACTGAGCCCTCTGCTGGGATAGCCTTTTCCACCACCTGGCTCTCGGTGGAAGGCTCAACGAGTTTAACTCCTTGGAAAAAAAAAAAAAAGGGAGATGCAGTGGTGCTGGATGGGGGTGACTGTTTCCGTCCGCTGTCTGGGTCCGTCATGGCTGTGGGCAGTCTCGTCTAAAATGTCAGTACCATTGCAATTCCAACAATTTCTTGTGTTACCTCAAGGACGTGACTGGCCCGAGGGCTTGGTTTGAAAGTAGGACAGCAGGGACTGAATCTGTGCTTGCTGTGTAGTGATCTGCTCTGCTTGTTTCAGTCACTTTCAGAAGTTCAGTCACTCAAACACCTGTGTCTCACTTTCAGCAATGATCTTGCTTGGGCAAACCACATTTCTAAGTTGGCCTGACGAAGCCAGTCACTGACTGGGCATGCTTCATCGTTCAAAGTCCTTCTTTGGCACAGCTGAACTCGTATCTACAGTCACGTGAAAAAGAAAGTACACCCCATGTAAAGTTTTGACTTTTTCAACATATTTCAACATACAGCTATTTGATCTTCATTTCAACAATATTGAAAGATAAAGGTGATATAATATAACAAATATCATAAAACATTTACATTTTGTAGTCCATTGTATAATTTAAATAAACATAAATGCAAATTTCGCATGTGGAAAAAGTAAGTAAATCCTTGGCTCTAATAGGTGGTATTGCCCCCTTTGGCAGAAACAACCTCAAGTAGGCGTTTCTTATAACTGTCTACCAGTCTCTGACATCGACTGGGAGAAATTTTTGCCCAATCCTCCATGCAAAATTATTTGAGCTGTGCGATGCGTTACGTGGTCCCCTCGGTGAATACCTGGTCTCGGTGACCCCCGGACCGTGAGAGGAACGCCGCCAGCAAGCTGTATTATATATGCGCTTTCGCCACGCAATCCATATGAATTTCACCCAGGAGACAACTGATGTTCAAGGATATATTTCCAATGGTAATGATACCATACAATTTCAATGACACAACCACGGAGATTTTCCCCGAGCAATCAACAATACACAATCATCACCAATTCCCAATTCCCAATCAATTCCCTATGATTAAGATGGCCATCTTATACATGTGTGTCCCGGTGAGTACTCACGACACCCTTTTGGTCTCGGTCCCGCACAATGTCTCTGGGCCCCTCCTGACCAAGATGATGGTCGCCGTCGCCGCACTCGGGCGGTTGAACGAACCCCGGGTGGACGTGTTTCCACCGGGCAGGTATCGTACCAGGCACCGTGGCTGCAGCCCCTCGTGGCCACGCGAAGCGGATACGGTAGAGCAAACCAAACCCCACGCCGCTTGCAAGGCGCGTTAGGCCCCAACGTGCGACCCGCACGCGTCTGTTTGGACGGTGCCGCGAACGATGCCAGACGCGGGGTCGATGCACGGCCCCACGTCAACTTGACGTCTCCACCGGGCAGGTACACGTCCCGGGAATTCCTCTCGCCAGACAGGCTTCGGAACGCCGCTTTTCCACGCAGCGCAAGGTCGATCCCACCTTTTGTCGGAGCGGGGCGAGGAAGAATACTACTCGTCCCTTTTCCTCGTGTCTTTTTCTCTTCCGTTTCCGGTCACTTCCGTTTCCGGCCACTTGTTCAGAAGAGCTCCTGACCCTCCAATCACAACAACCCTTAATATACTACACACGGATAAGCAAAGACCTGAATGGTAATCCACATACATTCACATAAATATGTAACACTCCCCCCCTTCAAGAAAGAAAGTTTGAACCCAGCGAAAACTTTCTTTGCCGGCCAATTTGGAGAAACAAACCAGATAACTCAACCCCCCCACATTATCAGTTGCCCCCGGGCACAGTTATCACTTAAAAATAAAGCAACCAAAATTTCACCACAACCCCTCCAGATTACTCACTCTGGACTAAGCACCAGCAACGACATTGTCCCTGCCAAATCAAACTCCATCTCATGACCCTCTGACTT
The DNA here is from genome assembly GCF_964187855.1 of Myxine glutinosa. Lineage (NCBI taxonomy): Eukaryota > Metazoa > Chordata > Myxini > Myxiniformes > Myxinidae > Myxine > Myxine glutinosa. The sequence goes on from NC_136267.1 coordinate 64,177,122, forward strand.
TGACCGCCAGTTTCTTGTGAATGAAGGTTAAGGGGTTGATCAAAGATCCAAAGTTAAGCCACCCGATAGCACTTTTTCTGGGAGGCCAAGCCGAGTATTCACTACATGGATGCCTTTAGGAACGTGGAGTTCACGGTTAGTCCGTGCAGGAAAGTTCTCTACATGGGCGCCTTGAGGAATGTGGAGTTCACGGTTAGTCCGTGCATGAAAGTTCACTACATGGACGCCTTTAGGAACGGCGTTCACGGTTAATCCGTGTAGGAATCTTGGCTCGGCGGCTCCGCCGCATTCAGTGCTTCAACTTCTCAGAACTTCCCTAATAATTAGGGTGGGACCACTTGTCCCTGTAGTCCCATGAATAGCGGTCTCCTTCTCGGCCACTACTTGGCCAATCCTTCCTTCGGGAGCGGCCGTAACTCCGGGAGCCTACATAATAATATTGATTGCGGCCACCACCAAAACTACCGCCCCGTTGTTCTCTCCTGTAGACCTCTCGACGCCTACGAAATGCCTTCCCTACTGTTATGGTCCGACCCTCCAAATCCTTGCCATTCCAATTCTTCTCTGCCTCTCTGGCGTCTTTTGTGCTGGCAAACGTGACAAAGCCGAACCCTCTTGACTGTTGCGTTTCCCAGTCTCTTACCAACCGCACTTCCACCAGCGGCCCATATCTGTTGAAGACAGAGGTCAGAACTTCTTCCTCTGTTTTGAAGTTCAGTCCCCCTACAAATAACTTGGCACTTTTGTCGCCATCCCGAGCTGGTGTGGCGTTATTTTCCCTGCTGGGCTCTTTACCAACCCTCAGGTTACCATAAACTTGACCCCCGGCCAAATCATTCCCGATAACCACAGATACACCCTCTACAGGAAGCGTGGCTTGTAAACCGACGGTGACCGGTCCTGACACCAAATCGGACTCCAAATGGATGACATGAAGGGGAGCACTAACACCGCCCCCGATCCCCTGTAAACGAACACTATCCCCCGTTGCCGTCTCCTCGGACCATGGCAAAATGCCTTCAAGCATTAAAGATTGATGTGCCCCTGTGTCCCTCAATATCCTAACCGGTTTCCGGTTAGTCGAGGCTCCATCCCGTGACACAAACCCCTCTGAAATAAATGGTTGGTAACCCTTTTGATGGCGATTTCTCACAATGGCCATTGCGTTTGGAGTCGTAGTAGTCGGACTCCGCTCTGGGTCTTCACTTTTCATGCGGTAACAACTGGACATCAAGTGTCCAGGTTTCTTGCAAAAAGCGCAAGTAGGCCCGGAGGAAAAACTCGTGGTCTGCCTCGGGCCCCCCGAACTATAAGTTTGTCTTGGGCCCGCATCCCTCTGATTTCGAACAGGTGGGGTATCATAGTTGTCCCCATAATCATCTCGAGGCCGCCGCCATGTATGGTCGTTCTCCGCACCTGCTGTTCCCCACCTCCCCTGCGGAGATCTAGGCGAGGAGTTAGGTTCGTGGACCCCTATTCGGTGGGTTAAGGCATAATCATCTGCCATGGTGGCTGCGTCCCACAACTTTGGTACTTTCTTTTCCTGCAGGTACACTTTGATGTCCTCGTGGACACACTGCTGGAATTCCTCCACCAGGATCAAGTCCCGCAATGTCTCGAAGTCTTTCCCGACTCCTTTTGACTCACACCACCGATCAAACATATTTTCTTTCACTCTGGCAAACTCCACATGGGTCTCACTCTCCCTCTTCCTGGCATTCCTGAATTTTTGCCTGTAAGCTTCCGGAACCAACTCATAGGCCTTGAGGATGTGCTTCTTCAGTACCTCATAATCTGCACATTGGTCCATTGGTAGCGCCGAATAAATTTCCTGAGCTTTCCCCACCAGCACACTTTGCACGAGTATGGTCCAGGCCTCCTCCGGCCAGTTTAATTGTCTAGCCACTTTCTCAAAGTGTGGAAAAAATTTCGCGACTTCTTTTTCACTGAACGGTGGAACCAGCCTCACATGTCTGCCCACATCCCAGGTTTTCTGGTTAGGTGTCGACCCCGTCAGCAAGGGTGGTGCCTCTCCCCGTTCTCTCATTAACTCCAGCTCCTTGAATTTGATTTCTTGCTGAAGCTCCATGTCACGTTCCTTTAATTCCCTTTCCGCTTTTCTCTCCTCTGCTTCGAGGTCCCTTGCAGCTCTCCTCTCCTCCGCTTTTCTCCCTTCTAACCTTTCCTGGAGTTCTCGTTCCACTCTCCTTTCCTCTGCTTGCTTCTCTTCTCTCCTCTCTTCTGCTTTCCTTTCCTCTTCTGCTCTTTCCTTTTCTGCTTTCCTTTCTTCTTCTGCTCTTTCCTTTTCTGCTTTCCTTTCTTCTTCTGCTAACCTTTCCTGGAGTTCTCGTTCCACTCTCCTTTCTTGTGCTTGTTTCTCTTCTCTTCTCTCTTCTGCTTTCCTTTCTTCTTCTGCTCTTTCCTTTTCTGCTTTCCTTTCTTCTTCTTTTATCCGTTCCTGGCTCCGTAATTGCAACTCCAGTTTCCGGAGCTCAACGTCTTCTGGTTCTTCGGGTAGCCACTCCCAGGCTAACTCGTCCCATGTTCCTAATCCCACCATAGATTGTATCACCGTGGCCTGCAACTCTGCCTTCCTCAAATTAGTTCGGACCTCCAAGTTAAAATGTTTGGCCAATTTCAAGAGGTCCGACTTTAGCAACGCTCGGAACTGTGCCTCACTCGGGGTTACCCCAAAGTTCTGTGCCACAAACGCCATGGTGCCTATCGTTAACACCTGTTAACCTTCACCCAAGACTTTACCCCAATTTCTCAAATTTTTTTTACCAATTAATAATTAATTAATAAATTTTAATTAATAAAAAAAATTATTATTTTATTATTTTATACAATTTTAAATCCCGGACGAGCCCCCAATTCTGTTACGTGGTCCCCTCGGTGAATACCTGGTCTCGGTGACCCCCGGACCGTGAGAGGAACGCCGCCAGCAAGCTGTATTATATATGCGCTTTCGCCACGCAATCCATATGAATTTCACCCAGGAGACAACTGATGTTCAAGGATATATTTCCAATGGTAATGATACCATACAATTTCAATGACACAACCACGGAGATTTTCCCCGAGCAATCAACAATACACAATCATCACCAATTCCCAATTCCCAATCAATTCCCTATGATTAAGATGGCCATCTTATACATCTGTGTCCCGGTGAGTACTCACGACACCCTTTTGGTCTCGGTCCCGCACAATGTCTCTGGGCCCCTCCTGACCAAGATGATGGTTGCCGTCGCCGCACTCGGGTGGTTGAACGAACCCCGGGTGGACGTGTTTCCACCGGGCAGGTATCGTACCAGGCACCGTGGCTGCAGCCCCTCGTGGCCACGCGAAGCGGATACGGTAGAGCAAGCCAAACCCCACGCCGCTTGCAAGGCGCGTTAGGCCCCAACGTGCGACCCGCACGCGTCTGTTTGGACGGTGCCGCGAACGATGCCAGACGCGGGGTCGATGCACGGCCCCACGTCAACTTGACGTCTCCACCGGGCAGGTACACGTCCCGGGAATTCCTCTCGCCAGACAGGCTTCGGAACGCCGCTTTTCCACGCAGCGCAAGGTCGATCCCACCTTTTGTCGGAGCGGGGCGAGGAAGAATACTACTCGTCCCTTTTCCTCGTGTCTTTTTCTCTTCCGTTTCCGGTCACTTCCGTTTCCGGCCACTTGTTCAGAAGAGCTCCTGACCCTCCAATCACAACAACCCTTAATATACTACACACGGATAAGCAAAGACCTGAATGGTAATCCACATACATTCACATAAATATGTAACAGATGTTTGAGGGGTTTCTTGCATGCACAGTTCGTTTCAAATCCCCCCACAACATTTCGATGGTATTTAGATCTGGGCTTTGACTTGGCCATTCCAGAACCCTCCATTTCTTTCTTTTCAGCCTTTCCTTGGTGGATTTACTGGTATGTTTAGGGTCATTGTCATGTGACAAGGTCTACCTTCGGTTGAGCTTCAACTTTCCGTCAGATGGCCTCACATTATCCTCAAGCACCCTCTGGTACAATGAAGAATTCATGTGGATTATATGATGGTGAGCTGCCCAACCCTGATGCAGCAAAGCTGCCACAAACCATAATATTTCCACCACCATGCTTTACAGTTGGTATCAGGTTCTTGTGGTCAAATGCTGTCTTTGGTTTTCGCCAAACATGTCTTCTGGTACTGTGGCCAAATAGCTCTACCTTTGACTCATCTGACCAGAGCACATTGTTCCAGAAGTGCTGGTCTTTGCCGAGGTGTTCATTGGCAAACTTAAGTCTTGCCCTGATGTTCTTTCTGGACAGCAAAGGTTTCCTCCTGGCACACCTCCCATGTGGATCAAATGGTGGACTCATGCACTTTGACATCAACAGTGGCAAGAGCTACCTGTAGGTCCCGTGATGGCATTCTGGGGTTCTTCGGGACTTCTTTCAGCATCTTGCTGTCTGCTCTCGGGCTGAACTTGCTGGGGCGGCCTGGCCTGAACAAGTTGGCAGTTGTTTGGAATATTCTCCACTTGTAGATGATATCCTGGACAGTCGAATGATTGATTTCAAATTGTTTGGAGATCTTCTTAAATCCCTTCCCAGACTCGTGGGCATCCATAACTTTCTTTCTAAAGGCTTCAAAGAGCTCTTTTGATCTGGGCATGGTGACGCCGCCACTTCAACAACAAAGAGCAAACCAAACGAAATGTCTGAGGTTTGAATAAGACAGGTTCCTCCAAGATCCTCTCTAACGATGTTCTAATCATTTGCACCTGAGCTGGTGCACCTGATTCTAATTTTAGGTATTTGAAGGAGTGATAAATGTAGGGGTGTACTTACTTTTTCCACATGCGAAATTTGCATTTATATTTATTTAAATTATAGAATGGACTACAAAATGTAAATGTTTCATGATATTTGTTATATTATATCACCTTTATCTTTCAATATTGTTTAAATGAAGATCAAATAGCTGCATGTTGAAATATGTTGAAAAAGTCAAAACTTTACATGGGGTAAATATAAATAAATAACCACATTTAGAGGCCATTTTTCCCCGCAATGCGGGGGTTGGCCTTTTTCGGGAACCGTGGTTGTTGTTGTTTTTTGGTCCCCTTTTTGAAGCAATGTTTTACGGCCGGATGCCCTTCCTGACACCAACCCTTTTTGCCGCCTTTAACGACAAACAGGGAATTACCAGTGAACTGGTACTCAATTAGCCGACCTCGGAAGGATGACAGGCTGAGTCAACCCCCCTGGCGTTTTGGTGAAACTCCAAAAACTTTACATGGGGTGTACTTACTTTTTCACGTGACTGTACCTACAAGGCCTTCATCTGCACCTTAATATGGTACTGCATTCCCCTCTGGGCTGGCGACACAGCCTCATACATTGCTCAGCTTGATTCTGTGGAAACAAAAGCCTTCCATATTATTGGAATCTTCCGCGATTAAGCCAAATTGATGAAGCCAATGAAGATGCAATTAAGCCGATGAAGCTGAGGCCTATCACTTCACCATTGCAGACAGATCGGTGATCTCTCTGTTTTACACTGCCTCATTTTGTGCCTTGCACTCTCTGTTCTATCAGTGCCCAGTTTATCCCAGGTTTCTGCAACGGTGCATGCGGTCCACCATCAACCCATTTCTGGTGAAACTCCAAAAATCCAGTATCACTGCTCACCTCCACTCATTTATTTGTTCCTCTTTTTTTCCTGCCTTGGTACCAACTTCCCCATCCTCTTCAGTCTCATTCTTCCCTTCAGGTTTTCAAGATAACTGTTCACCACCATCTCAGATCACCCCATCCAAAAGCATGAAATATAATGATCATGATCCCCATGCCCACCTTCCAAATTACAATTTTGTCCTCCTGAGAGTTTCCCTCTGGATCCATCATGTCCATCCCATCTGTCCTCCCCTACCCCTTATTTGTCGAAGTCCCTCTATTTTGTCCTTCAACTCTGATGTTGGAGTCCCAACCCCACCCCTTTTTTCTCTTTCTCTTTCTCTTTCTCTTTCTCTATCTCTATCTCTATCTCTTTCTCTCTTCTCTCTCTCTCTCTCTCTCTCTCTCTCTCTCTCTCTCTCTCTCTCTCTCTCTCTCTCTCTCTCTATCTATCTATCTATCTATCTCTCTCTCTTTCTCTCTTTCTCTCTTTCTCTCTTTCTCTCTTTCTCTCTTTCTCTCTTTCTCCTGTTGCTTTTGTTCTCTTGCATCCTGAGCCGTTCCGTTTTTGCTCTTCCACGACCCTTGACCTTGCATTCAAAAAAATCTTTCAATTGTGAATCTATCTAATGATGTTTTATTAATATTTATCACCCAGAGGTGGAACGCAAATATAGAGATGCTCAGACAATTTTAACAGGCCTTATTGCTATAATCTGTTAAGCCTTATTGTTAGTTGAGGCTAAAACCCATGTAACAGGGCAAATGGGTTGCACTGTAATATGTTATAAGTAATTGGAACAAGGAATCTGACACCTATCCTCACAAGATCTTGAGAGCGAACTGAAAAACCGACGTTTCCTTGTGTGTATGTGTGTACGTGATATGTTTGGCAACTGTATAACCTTTCCAGAGTATAATTTGATTTATTTGCATTCTTCCTGTGAATAAATTGGTTTTGTGTTTTGAGGTCAAATTGCAAAATTGCCACATTGCAGTTGATTAAGTTTTCATTTATATATCCTATTTGTAAGGGTATTGCACCCATTACAAACTTTAAATGAGATTATTATTGCAAAATGTTGAATCTAAATTCATGTGGGCACAAAATTCCTAATGGTTAAGCAATCTTATTTCATTTATGTATAAGGACTTGGCTCACTTTTTTCCTTTGGAATCCCGTGGGAATAGTTGACGAAGATAGCTGAAAGCGTTCGCAAGGGTAACTATGAGTAAATTGAAAGAGGGATAAGAGGGTGAATGATAATACGATCACTATACAGGTAAATACACACACACACACAAATATATATATATATATATATATATATATATGTATGTATATATATGTCGGATTGAGACTTAGGACTTGGGACTCAGAAGAACTCAGAAGAAAGGAGCAACGGATATATTTATTGGAACTCGAGTACTCAAGCTTGAGGACAGCAAAGTTGCATTGAAACTCACAAGGAATGACCAACAGTACAACAAGATGCTCTGAAATAATTCAATTAACATTGCTTTATATAAAGGAAAGTCAGGGGTGGAGTTAGCTCACAAGACACAGAGACAGAATGGGCTCATTGGGTCCCCCACCATAGTCCCATCCTGTTGTTCAGTTAATTAAAGGAAGTTCATCCAAGGCCAGTCATGGGTTAGCTTCTGATAAGGAGATGGTCAGCATTATGTGACAACATGTTTACAACTTTCTGTATAGCAGCTGGCTTGGGAAAGTACAAAGGGGAGTGGACACTCGTAAAACTGTCAACTTGCAAGATAATGGCAAAATCAGGAAAAAGGCAAAGAGAGATAAGAGTTGCCTCCAAGGCCTGGAAAGGGGAACTAGAGATTGTGCCCACGCAGGCCAGAGCACACAGGCAGAGGACTCCTTATTAGGATATTACACATCCTCAATGCAGTAGAAAGAACTCAGTATCATAAAAGAGTACAGTAGCAAGTCAAAACAAAACATATAATTGGTTATACTTGGTAATTGGTAAAGCAGCAAGGATATACAAAGGGGGAGGGGCATTACAGCTCCCTACATACCGCCCTTTTGGATCTAAGATACAAAGTTATCTACGAGCCAATCAAAGGCCTTTATTTCAAACAAAAACAGAAAAATCATTCAACATATCACGCGAAGGCAGCCCCGTAAGAATGTCCCGTACCAAAGCACCACACAAACTCAGTAGGATGATTCGCGTCTGTATGTGAGTATGCAATGTAAGGCCGTAAAAGCAGAGTGATCAAATGGCACACAAAATCCACCAAAAGAGGTGGGAGAGAGAGAGAGTGTAACTAAACGTAACGTACCACACGAATGCAGCCCAGTGAGCATGTCCCGTACCCAGTACCGCACAACGAACCCAGCAGGCTGATCCGCGGGTGTGTGGGTGCAAGTGGGTGTAAGTGGATGTATGATGTAAGTCGGGTGTAGATGGGTGTATGAGGTGAGACCGTAGAGACATGAAGATCGAATAGCGCGCCAAATCCACAACGAAGACCTCTGGTTCCACCGGGGTCCACACCCAGGAAGATCTCCGACCCACCCTTGGTCCACAGAGGTGCAGCCGGACTCCTCCCCAACTGGAGCTCGCCCAGGCTTCCCCAAGTGAAATCCTTGTCGATCTTCAGCGCTCAATCGATATTCATGTTCATGAGGTCTCTTACGTGCTGGTGATCTGGGGAAGACACAACATCGTCAGTATCAGGTGGCTCAAACCTATGGCCATGAAATAAAGCATAACGATCCAAAGGTGGGAGAGAAACTTCCTTTGGGTCAAAGTCGAGATCGTCCGAGGCGATGCTGCTTGCTTCGCTGTTATTCAAGGGCGAATCTCCAAAACAATCAGACTCGGAACTCAGAGTATTTTCACGATCGAGTTCCTCTCCATCCGGGCTTGGGTTCACAGCTGGGTCCAAATCCCGAACTGGGTCAGTGGCGTTTGACTCACTGTGGGCTTGTGAGACATAAAGGTGAGCTCGTGAAACATGGAGAGGCAGAGCCTGCATTGAAACATAAACATCAGCCGGGGACCCTCGCAAGTGGCCCACATCATCATTGGTAACATCATCAGTAACATTATTTTCAGGTGGCGTAGGCCTGCGGAGTGGACGGCCCATAGTCATAGCCACGGCATGGCATATCGTGAAGAAACGAGAGGAATCCTTCAGGAAATCGTCGATTTCTTCTTCCGACGTGTCGGGGCCCAGTTTAAACGGCCTCCTGGTAGCCTGAAATGCTTCGAGGTCCGCATAAGTGTACTCGACGTCATTATCGGTAATATCAACAATGGAAGAACAATCTTCGGAAGCGGAGATCTCATTGTCGCGGCCCAGTGGCTCGTCCGGGTCGTCGTTCCAGGATCCGCGGTCTGCAGTCACGTCGACGGCCAGTGTGTCCTCTGGACCCACGGTCAGCTTTTCAAGCATCACCATGGCCCTTTCTGTTGTCGTCTTCAGTGTCCATCCTGTGGAAAACTTCCTCACACACGCAAGGACTAAAGCCTTGATTATTACACAACAAACCACGATTCCAAGGACTATTGCCAAGGCGGTTAGTACCCACTTTACAATTGTGCCTGTCCACCCCTTGAACCAGTCGGTAAGCCACTGGTGGGAGGCTTCCCGATCCAATCGATCCCTTGTCAATGAGTGAGCGCTTTCCCTTAACGTTATAATAGCAGCACTGACACCCTGTGAGGGGTCAGGAATAAAAGTGCAACATTTACCCTCAATTATCCCACATACCCCTCCTCGTTCTGCCAATAGCATATCTAATGCAACCCTATTTTGCATAACCATTGTACGCAGATGGACAACTGTGTCCAACATTTCGTCGTGTGCTGTAGCGGTGGCGTTGGCCACAGTTTCTAAGATTAACGCAATTTTGTCAATGCGGTAACTGTTCATGACCGTCCCAGCCCATGGGAAGAAGAAGCTAACGGCTTTCTCCCAATCAGCGCCGTGTAAAGTAGTGGTGTCGTCGTCGTGCCAATAGGTGCTTCGTTGTGTCCTTATGAGTGCGGTGGTATTATGCAAGTGCTGTCGCATTTCCATCTCTGGGAAAACTGATCCTAAATAGCAAATTCCTCCCCAATTATCAGGTAAATACGGGTAAGCTTTATTCCCGCATACAAACATGGTCCCGTGCGGGGCCACTAAATGGGTGGTCATGCAAGTGAGAAGACCTGGGATAGTGTTTGTCCCGTTTTCCCCTTTCCATGCCAACTGGAGGTGTGTGAGGTTATGCAAGGGCGAGCTTGTAACGTTCACTAGGAGCGTGTGTTTCCCTTTTCTCGGGTCCGCGGGAAGGGTATCTCTACACACGGATTTGCCTACCATTACTTGGCCCTTTCCTTCTAAGCAGAGGGCCCCCCATGCCGGCTTGACCCAAACCGGCGCCGGACGTTCCTCAAAGTGTCGGGACAGGATGGGAGGGGAGTACTGGAAAACTCGTTTACACGCGGTTTCATCAGAACCTTGGCTTGTCAGAGTTGTACTAATGCATTTGGTATCTAGTGGCTTCGAGCACAAATCATTGAGTGATAGGGGTAACACTACCATTGGTATGCCTGCTGTGCTGGTGCGGGGAAGGTGCATACACATCCAACACTGTGTCCTATTCTGTACTGTGGCCATATGCCGTGCGACCTTCCAGTATGTGTTCTCCTCTGGCTTCCTTCTTACTTCCTGGGCAGGAGGGGGTTTAATGACGTAGGCGGCACAACTAGGCCGGAATTGGTGTTGGGTCTCTCCCCTCTTTTTGTTCCTTCTAATCAGCGTGCGCGGGGGCCATATTCCACATTCAAGTATTATCGTGGTGTGTGGGCCGACGAGGGCATGCGACAGTAGGAGAGTAGTATTGTCGATGCCCGTGCCCCATTGATATCCTGCGGCGGCGTGACTATTCACGGTCCCAGTAAACCTTCCATTTTCCACCTGTCTAACCTTAGTTAAGACTATGCGTGGGGTTGTCATGCGTGCCTGTGGTGTCCCATTGTGTACCACCATGGCTTCCATCCATCTTACAGATAACCACTTGAAATGTGTCTCCAACTCACAGCAATGTACTACTATCCCCTGTCCCCGGGGAGCCGTTATGTATTTGACGGAGTAAAGTTTAAATAACGTGTAGTTGTCGTGTCCTGGGTATTTGGGGAGATCCTCTCTCAGTGGGTTAAACTGCAGAAGCCTATCCTTGGCGGGGTTTGTTAGGCAGCTGCCCAGAATTCCCATCATCATGACCGTCATTGCCGCCCTTAGGAGACTGTGGTGCCCTAGACGGTGCATTGTCTTCAGCGGTGTGAGGTGTGGTGTCTGCAGCAATGTGAGGTGCGGTGTCTTGTGTGGCTTGTGGTGCGGGGAAGGACAACTTACAATGGGTGGCGTGGATCCACGAAGGTTTACCCTCGCAGAAGACTGCCGTCGGTGTGACCAGTAGCACCTGGAATGGTCCCTTCCACCGTGGCTCCAAAGCAGGCTTGCGGGTGAAGTGCTTCACGAGCACCCAGTCGCCGGCCTGAAAGTTGTGGATGGCGTGGCCTATTGGTTCAGGCAGCGCCTCTCGTACTCGAGCATGGATGCTGCGTGCCACATTCGACAAGCCTATGCAAAATCTCAAAAGCATGTCATCCATTACTGGCAAAGCAAGGGTGGACATGTCTGTTGGTGCTGAAACGGGCAAGCTCATAGGTCGTCCCATTAATATTTCGTGGGGGGAAAGGCCCGTAGTGCGACCCGGGGTGGAACGAATGCTCATCAATGCAAGCGGAAGAGCCTCTGGCCACCTCAAGCCTGTGTCTGCGCAAAGTTTCGCTAGTTTATTCTTTAAAGTCTTGTTCGTTCGTTCCACAAGTCCTGAGGACTGTGGGTGGTAGACGCAATGGAAGGATTGTTTAACGCCCAACGCCTTCAGGATGCCCTTAACCACCTGCGCCGTGAAATGGCCTCCTTGATCTGACGAAATTATCTGGGGAATGCCAAATCTGCACATAAAATCCCGCACGAGGCGCTTCACTACTGTCGGAGCATCGGATTTGACGCATGGGTATGCTTCGACCCATTTGGTGAACGTATCTACGATTACCAACACATAGCGAAACGACAAGCTTGGTTCCAATTCTGTAAAATCGAACTCAATAGTTGCGAACGGCCCACTTGGCGGGGGCCGTCCCCCATCATGTGCATGTCTCGGCGGCGCCCCTCTATTGTGTTGCTGGCAGACCACACACGATCGGCACACTTCGGATACAATCCGTGACAGTCCTGGCGCTGCCCAAGTGTAGTCTATCTGTCCCATCACCCCCCTCTGGCACACATGACCATTCTGATGAGCCATGCGTGCCAGCCAAGGCAGTAAAGCCTGGGGTGCTATAGGTTTTTCATCAAGGGTCCACATTTACCCTGGCCCAGGGCGTATCGCTCCTCGTTTGAGCCAGACCTCGTGTTCGGCCGTTGGTGCAGCATTTTGCAAATTTATGATATCGTCCTTAGTTGGTGTGGCGGGTGGTCCCGCAGTCGGTATGTCAGCAATCTGTGCGGCTGTCTTCTGTGCTCGTGTCACCATCGGCATGTTGCGTTCTATCTGTTGGTTGGCGGCCTTTCCTGCCGCCTCGTCCGCCCTTGCGTTGCCCCGGGCAACGTCAGTGTCCGCCCTTTGGTGGCCACGACACTTAATTACCGCGATAGCGCGGGGAAGTAAAATGCTTCGGAGGAGCCCTTCTACCAGCGCGCCGTTCTTTATCACTGAACCGGCAGATGTGAGAAAACCTCTCATCTTCCAGATGGCTCCTTTATCGTGGACTACGCCGTGAGCGTAGGCCGAATCTGTGTAAATGTTGACGGCAAGGCCTTCCGCCAAGCTGCACGCTCTGGTCAAGGCGCACAGCTCCGCCTGCTGTGCGGAAAATGTAGGTGGAAGACGCCCGCTCTCTACCGTTTCGCTATCCGAGCACACGGCGTACCCGGACAACAGAGACCCGTCCCATGCGCGCCTAGCTGATCCATCGACATAATATATACAGTCGGGGTATTCTAAGGGATTGTCCTTTAAATCCGATCGCACCGTGGAGACTAGCTGCACAACGTCGGAGCACACATGAGGTTCGCCCTCCTCAGGAGTGGGCATCAGTGAGGCTGGGTTGAGCGTCGTGCAACGTTCGATCGTGATGTTGGCTGCAGTGATCAGTGCGGATTCGTATTGCATTAATCTAGTGTTAGACAAATGCTGTGTGCTTCGCTGTAACAACAGCGAAGTGACGCAATGTGGTACCCGTAGCGTTACTGGGTGTCCCATAACAATGTCCGCTGTTCTTTCTACTGCGTACCTGGCCGCTGCCACGGCTTGCAAGCACACCGGAAACCCTTGTTCGACCGGGTCTAACTTTTTACTAAAGTAGGCCACCGGCCGCTCCTTATCCCCATGGGTCTGTGTCAAAACTGACTGGGCGAAACCTCCCACGGCGTGAGTGTAAAGGGTAAATGGTTTCGCATAATCCGGGAGTCCTAATGACGGTGCCGTAACCAGCGCCTGTTTCAGCCCGTCAAAACATCGCCTCAATTCATCCGTCCATATCAATAGGTCCGGGGCATTTGATTTGGTCGCCTCATACAGTGGTTTAGCCAGCAGCGCAAAATCAAGTATCCAAGTGCGGCAATATCCCGTCATACCTAGGAAGCGCAGCATTTGTCGTTGCCAGCGAGGGCGAGGCAGCTCCATGATAGCGGTCACCCGTCCAGCATCCAATTCTCGTTTTCCATGCGAAATGGCGTGTCCCAAGTAAGTTACAACCTGCCGCACAAACTGAAGTTTTGGTCTGCCTACTTTGTGGCCTTTGGCCGCCAAGGCCTTTAATAGGGCCAAAGAATCCATTTCGCACGCCTCCTTTGAAGGGGAGCAAATCAACAAATCGTCAACGTATTGCAGCAACACTGACCCTCCCTTCAATTCCACATCCGCCAGGTCGCGGTGCAGCGCCCGGGAAAACAGAGTGGGGCTATCTGAAAACCCCTGAGGTAGTACTGTCCAAGTATACTGGCGCCCCCTATGGGTGAAAGCGAATAAGTATTGTGACTCAGGCGCGATGGGCACAGAGAAAAACGCAGAACAAAGGTCGATGACCGTGAAGTATGTTGCGTCCGGTGGAATTGACATCATGAGGGTTTCTCCGTTTGGAACTAGTGGGTGTATGCCCTGTATCACCTTGTTCACCTCCCTTAAATCCTGTACAAACCTCCATTTGTCCTTTGACGGCTTTTTAACTGGCAAAATTGGTGTATTACATGGGCTGTTAGTTTCCACGATAATCTTCTGTTCCACTAGGGATTGAATCACTGGTGCTATGCCTACGTCGGCCTCAGGTCGTAGCTTATACTGTTTTACATTTGGCAAGCGCATCCCCGGCTGCACTGCTATCACTAGAGGTTCGGCGTCTCGCATCCGTCCAACCTCACCGTCGCTTTTGGGCCATAAATTGTCTGGCACCTCCGCTAGGAGGTAATCTGACTCACCCGGGTCCGTCAGCACTGCCCTCATGGCATAGGTGCCCTTAGGAGGCAACTCTGTTGCTTCGAACGTTCCATCCCTCCGTTGTGTCTTGAAGTCAATTGAGAACCCTTCGCCATTTTGGAGCCGTTTCAAAGTCCAACGGCCCTTCTTACTCCGATAACCTTGTAGGGGAACTTCACGTAACCTCCCTACCATCCAACCTACACTTTCCGGCGGCCACCCCTTGGCAGTAGTGAGGGTAACATGGGCGGCCGCTCCTTCGGGGTATCGGGTCAATGCACGCTGACTCGAGGTTAGGACTGCCTCGATTCCTATTCCCTCGCGGCCGATCCACATCCGTGACAAGTGTAGAGGCGTGCGCTCGCCCAGCTTTTCCTTAACCTTTTCTCGATAATTCTCGTCGTCGCCCGTCGCATCATAGTACGCAGTGCAATGGGGTGGACTATCCTTTAAGGTTTTTATCGAAATTTCGTGCAGTTGTAGCCAATCTCGCAGAACTGCGTTGTCCAAACACACATTATCTATGATATGCGTCCAGGTAGCCAGAGCCCCTTCATCCATGCGCCACCAATACACGGTGGGGCCGGGCCGAGACAATGCTGTCATTACCAAGTCGCGTTTAGATTCCGCGACGTCTACGAAAACTCCCTCCTCGGTACATGAGATCTGACAGCCCAAACGGCACAATAAATCCCGTCCCAGCAAATTCGTCGGGGCGGTAGTGGTCATCAAAAAAGCATGTTTAGCCTCCAGCGGGCCGCATGTTACTCGCACTTCCTCCGAAATAGGAAGCGCTTGGGGTAAACCCGAAACACCCAGTATTTGAACGTTCCTGGCCGTAGGGCGCAAAGAGGGCAATTGCCCCTTGTTAATTGTGCTGCGAGTCGCGCCCGTATCTACGAGAAATTCTAATTGTCTTCCCTCCACGTCCAACATCATGGTTGGTTCCTCTGCCGGTGTCATGGTCAAGAGAGGACACTCCTTGGGCGACTCGCCAGCGTCCCGTCAATAGGCCCCTCTATTGTATTGGGGCTGAAACCCCTTACGAGCCTTTGGGCAATCACGTATCCAGTGTCCCATCTGCTTGCAATAATGGCACGGTTCCTGTGGAACCGGTGGTGCGGAGGGCATAGGTCGTCCCTCTACAGCGCCCCTTCCGCCCTGCCGGCGTTCTGGCGGCCCCCAATGTGACTGGTTCACTGGTTGCCACTGCGGCGGACCCCGAGGCGGGGCCCAGTTCCCCCTTGGTCCGTTCTGCATCCCACTATTGGGGGGTGGTCCGGGGTTTTGGAGAAGGGGTCTTGGTGGATACCAATTTTGGGGAGGGGGCCCTTGCACAGTCCAAGTTTGAGGGTTTTGAGGAGGAGGGGGAAGAGGGGGTGGTATTGTCCATTGTTGTTTCACCTCGTTCATATTAATTAGTCCAAAATCTTCCTCAGTACAACCGTCGCAGTTCTCATTTTCGTTGTGGATCCACTCTCCGTTGGGGAATTGGCCCTTATAGAAAAAAGGATAACAACTCCTCCTATGTTCCTCTGGACCTCGAACAGGTCCCCACTTCTGGCACTGTTCGTGTATGTAGTTCTGACTCTGATCCCCCTTTTTATTCTGATTAAATTGAGCCCGTTTCTCTTGGACAAACATTTGCAATATTTCCTCCTTAATATCCTTCTTCTCCTCTAGGGAGGAGCCCGGGCATTGTTCCAGTTTGTCGCATAATTCGTTGGTTGTCATTCCCTTCCAGCCGAAGAGGACGGTCTGTACCTGTTTCTTTAACACCGGCCGAAGCCCCTCGATTAGATATTGATTTACCAATGGTTGGGGTAGCCCTCCCAGCTGCATCGGACCCAGTCCTCCCCAGCGCGCAATGGCCTTTTCCAACCTTTCTCGGTACTCTCCAATTGGTTCTCCTGCCTTTTGTTTTATGGCCCCGATCTTTCCCCAATCCGGACCTCCTGCTGGCAACAGCGCCTGCTCAATAGAATCTAGCAGCAGGACCTTTAGAGCATCCCATTGCGCTTGTGTTAACAGGGGGTTTGCACCAGCCCTTGGGTCTGCCACCGGCCAGTGTGCTCTTTGTCTAGCCCTTTCCCATACCTTGGGTGGGAGCACGGACACTCCCATATGGGTTATGTCTCGATAGTCGCACTCGCCATCCAAAACCCAATTCGACATGGTCGGCACTATCTGCCGTGGATCCTCAATAAGCAAGTTTTGAATCCTTGCCCGCATTACAGTTAAAGAGGATTCTTTCCAAGGTACTCTTTCCCGAACCCCATGACCTGCTGCGTCAACTCCGATAACTTGTACAGGGCACAATGTTTTCCTTTCCTCTATTTCCTGACATTCCGATGGGGTAGTTTGTGAGGTCCTTTTCCCCTTACAACCTACCAGTGAGGGGTATAACCCATCCGGTCCTATCGGTGGCGGGAACCCTGCGATGTCGGTCCCGTCATCTATTCCGTTAGCCCCGAGTTGTGCAAACGGCCTTCCCTGGCTCGGGTGGTTCTGGGGTATCTGGGGCGCGATGGTAGCGGGGTTATAGGGAGGTGGTAGCGGGGGCGCAGAAAGGATAGGTGGTGCCTGAAACCCCGGGACAGAGCTTAGGACTGGGGCTGGGGAGGGTAGATTGGTCACTGCCTCCCCTCTCGCGGGGTCTGGGTTTTCAACGAGCGGCATCAGTCGCGCGTTGGCCTGCCTCTCTATTTCCTTAAGCGCTTCATCCTGCTCTTTATTCGCCTGTTTCCTCAGACCCTTGAGTTTTGTTACCTCACCAGCCAAGCTGGCCTGTTTCGACTTTGCGTGTCGCTTCATCGCTTCTTCCTTCCACCAGCCAAAGACTTTCCAATAGTCAGGCGGAAAGTGTTTCGTGGCCTGTTCGAACTTTTCTAATGTCTCATACAATACGTCCAATTTTTCCAGCGCAAAAGACCCTCCTTCGGGCCACGGTTCTCCTAAATCCTTCGTCAATGCAACCCATGACTTCCCTGGTCTCACAGCAGCATAGCCATACCTCTTAAACATAAAAAATGCTGGGGTATGTCTAAGCGGTTCACCTGCCTTTACTGTCTTATTACCCATACTGTTACCCATCCTAGGAAAATTTAGTTTACCGACGTAGCCTTGTACTCGTGAGGATCGCCCGCCTCGCGTTTACAGCCGTCTACCTAACTCTGAGAGGCTCGCAGTCTTGTACTCGTGAGGTTCGCCCGCCTCGCGTGGTACGGCCGCGCTACCTACTCTCCTGAGAGGCTCGCCCGCCTACACAGCCGTCTATCCTACCCTTACTGCACTTTCCTGGCGTCCTACGCCCGTATAATAGTTCTGATCTTACTTAAAATCCCAACGTCTCCCGGGTAGGCCTCGGATCGGGACGCCGCCCTTATCCTTACCCTTACAACCCAGAGATCTATTACCCCTTAACCTCAGGCGCCCAACGTGGGGCACTTCTCCTTACGTAACGTTACCCTAACGAGTCCATAAACAATCAGTTGCTCCAGGACCCAAGCGGTCCGTAATTAAATTTAGGTTCGTGGAACAGGTATGAGCAGGGGACGGAACGTACGGCGACCGAGCAAGAGAGAGTGGGTTACAATTTGGACTGACCCCCGGGCTAAAAAGGAAAAAACAAAAGAAAACCACAGCTCACCTGACCCGGATCAATTGCCAGCTGGTCTCTCACCACTCCCTTGCCTGGGACCGCGTCCCGGACTGCCCAGACTGATCCCACCGCTGCCACCAGTTGTCGGATTGAGACTTAGGACTTGGGACTCAGAAGAACTCAGAAGAAAGGAGCAACGGATATATTTATTGGAACTCGAGTACTCAAGCTTGAGGACAGCAAAGTTGCATTGAAACTCACAAGGAATGACCAACAGTACAACAAGATGCTCTGAAATAATTCAATTAACATTGCTTTATATAAAGGAAAGTCAGGGGTGGAGTTAGCTCACAAGACACAGAGACAGAATGGGCTCATTGGGTCCCCCACCATAGTCCCATCCTGTTGTTCAGTTAATTAAAGGAAGTTCATCCAAGGCCAGTCATGGGTTAGCTTCTGATAAGGAGATGGTCAGCATTATGTGACAACATGTTTACAACTTTCTGTATAGCAGCTGGCTTGGGAAAGTACAAAGGGGAGTGGACACTCGTAAAACTGTCAACTTGCAAGATAATGGCAAAATCAGGAAAAAGGCAAAGAGAGATAAGAGTTGCCTCCAAGGCCTGGAAAGGGGAACTAGAGATTGTGCCCACGCAGGCCAGAGCACACAGGCAGAGGACTCCTTATTAGGATATTACACATCCTCAATGCAGTAGAAAGAACTCAGTATCATAAAAGAGTACAGTAGCAAGTCAAAACAAAACATATAATTGGTTATACTTGGTAATTGGTAAAGCAGCAAGGATATACAAAGGGGGAGGGGCATTACAGCTCCCTACATATATATATATATATATATATATATATATATATATATATATATATATATATATATATATATATATACATACATACATACAGTTGGTGGTTGGCGTTGGCTTAGGTTGGTTGGCTTAAGCCTGGCGTTGGATTAAGCCTGGCGTTGGCTTAAGCCTGGCGTTGGCTTAAGCCTGGCGTTGGATTAAGCCTGGCGTTGGCTTAAGCCTGGCGTTGGCTTTAGCCTGGCGTTGGCTTAAGCCTGGCGTTGGCTTAAGCCTGGCGTTGGCTTAAGCCTGGCGTTGGCTTAAGCCTGGCGTTGGCTTAATCCTGGCGTTGGCTTAGTGGTTAGGGTGCCGGCTTGGGATCCTAGGATCCTGGGTTCGAATCCCGGTCGATCGCTGAATTAACGCCAGGGGGGTTGACTCAGTCTGTCATCCTTCCGAGGTCGGCAAATTGAGTACCAGCTTGCTGGGATGAATAATCACGGTGTGTACTCCGATTTAGAATAGGCACACTGTATCCCTGCGCCTCGTAGAGCGCGACCAAGGGTTGGCGGCAGGAAGGGCATCCGGCCATAAAAACATTGCCTCAAACAGGGAACCATGATTGTCATGGGGCCCGCAAGGCTAACCCCTACTCTAGCGGGGGAAAATGGCCTTAAAACGATCATTCATTCATTCATTCATTCATTCATTCATACAGTGCATTCAGAAAGTATTCAGACCCCTTCACTTTTTTCACATTTTGTTATGTTGCAGCCTTATGCTGAAATCGTTTAAATTCATTTTTTCCCCCTCATCAATCTACACTCAATACCCCATAATGACAAAGAGAAAACAGGATTTTAGAAAGTTTTGCAAATTTATTAAAAAGAAAAAACTGAAATATCACATTGACATAAGTATTCAGACCTTTTGCTATGACACTTGAAATTTAGCTCAGGTGCCTCCCATTTCTCTTGATCATCTTTGAGATGTTTCTACACCTTGATTGGAGTCCACCTGTGGTAAATTCAATTGATTGGACTTGATTTGGAAAGGCACACACCTGTCTATATAAGGTCTCACAGCTGACAATGCATATCAGAGCTAAAACCAAGCCATGAGGTCGAAGGAACTGCCTGTCGAGCTCAGAGACAGGATTGTGTCGAGGCACAGATCTGGGGAAGCCTACAAAAAAAATTCTGCTGCATTGAAGGTTCCCAAGAGCACAGTGGCCTCCATAATTCTTAAATGGAAGAAGTTTGGAACAACCAGGACTCTTCCAAGAGCTGGCCGCCTGGCCAAACTGAGCAATCGGGGGAGAAGGGCCTTGGGAAGAGAGGTGACCAATAACCCGATGGTCACTCTGGCTGAGCTCCAGAGATCCTGTGTGGAGATGGGAGAAACTTCCAGAAGGACAACCATGACTGCAACACTCCACCGATCTGGGCTTTATGGCAGAGTGGCCAGACGGAAGCCTCTCCTCGGTGAAAGACACATGAAAGCCCGCTTGGAGTTTGCAAAAAAGGCACCTAAAGGACTCTCAGACTGTGAGAAACAAGATTCTGTGGTCTGATGAAACCAAGATTGAACTGTTTGGGACCCCGCTATGCACTGTATACTGTGGGACCCCGCTATTCATGGGGGATACGTTCCTGGAAAACCAGTGAATAGTGAAACCCACGAATAGCGGGCATTGTTTCAATGGAAAAAGGGGGGATAGGTTTCTGAGTCACGAAAATCTGCGAATAGAGGGGAACAAACCACGAATGGCGAGGCAAAATCTGCAAATGGTCAGGCAAATCTTGAGGTCAGGCGACGATAATCCACAAAGGTTGATGAAAATCCCACGAATATATGCTGCAGCATTGTTTCAATGGGGAAAAGTGTGATATGTTATAGATTTCCAGCAGTTCCTGATTCATAGAGGAAAAATTTTAAAGTTTAAAATGTTTTCGACCGCAAATGCACATGATTACAGTTTCATTAAAAAATGCTTACAAATTTTAAAAAAGATGACAACACCAGGTACCATTCCCAATTTTCTTGAAGGAATGTGCATACAGCTTATTGCTTAACCATACCGTACCGCAAAAGTTTAAAAAAACACAACACCATCTTGTAGCGTTTAAATTTTTTGTTTTACAAACACACACAACTTTCAAATGATGATGATGATGATTGATGATTTGATGATTTCAAAAATCCCATTCATTCCTCGAATTTTGAGGGCGACCCAAATGATGGTGCAGCAAAATCGTGCACTACGGGAGAGCCAGTGGAGGTAGGAGAAGGTGACGATGCTCGTGAGGACGCTGGTGAGAATTCTGGTGAGGACGCTGAGAAGAAGGCAGGAGAGGGTGCTGGTAGTCTTTAGGTGGAGGGAGCATGGCTGAAGAAATGGGTAATGGGAAGCTGCCTCACAGATTGCCCAACATTTTGATGCAGCTCTTTGTATGAGAGCAGCACATCATCCAAGCCCCTCTTGAACCTGAGGTACCTCTCCACGACTAGGCCAGCGTCTTGCACCCTGTTGACAATCGCCTGCATGTCCCACAGCAACTCGCCCAGGAACTGGTCCGTGAGGCTGAACCTCGGCACCTCTTCCTCATTACTGCCCGCCTAAGCCTTCTCCTCCTCGGACACCTTTGGAATGGTATCCAACTCGTCCCTGATGAGTGGGTTTAGGGAACGGTTTAGCATCATGATTTTCAGCATGAAGTCCCTCGTCTGCACGTTTTCCTCAATCCATATCCTGAGAGTCTTCTCCATCCTTTCCATGTGGACATTCCGGACATGAGTGACCACCTCCGTACTTGATACAGCGCTCGCTGAAACTTTCTCAAAAATCGCCTTCTCCGTCTTCCTATGTAGCGAACGGTGGATTCGTTGACGCCGTAATGCCTGCCAACAGAGGCCGCACTTTCTCCTCTCGAAAGCCAGTTGAGCAGCTCCACTTTCTGGCTCAGGCACATCACTTTCTTCTGCCTCTTGGTAGTCGACGCATCTCCAGCACTGGTCTTGCGCTTGGGAGCCATAAAGATGAGCAGAGCGAGAGTCTAAAACACAGGTCGAAGCAACTGGACGAGAACAATGATTGAGATTGAGGACACAGTCTGTATATGTAGGATTGCGACCATTGTGGGTAGTTGCTGGAGGTACTCTGCCCATTGTTTGTGGGGGATGTTATCGGATGATGCCGTATGGAGCGTATCTGCTAATTTCAATAATAGATCTTATGAAGCATTTGCATTCTATAATTCGCGGAGGATGACATGTTTTAGTCGCTGATGGAACAACCCCCGAAGCGTTTTCATTGTGTAACATCTCTGATGATTCTTTACCATAAATTGCGAACTAATCTATTTAATGAAGCATTTGCATTGTATAATCCGCGGAGTTGACTTGTTTACACATCTGGTGAGATATCCCACGAAGGTGGCTTATGGTGTGGCTAAAATTTGCGCCCGCGAAAGCCATGAAAACGCAAATCACAGAGCAGTGAATGTACGGTACTCTACTGTATAAGCAGGTCATACTCGCGGCTTGTATATGAAATTTTTTGCGTACGTACGTCCAGCTGCTTTATGCATGCCTGGTGAAAGATGGATTTTATAAATGTGTTACGATAGCAGCTCATGAATTTTTTTTTGCGCCCCTGAAAAACCGCGAATTTGCGGAACATGGCCACGAATAGGGGGAAAAAACATGTCGCATTTTATCAACCGCGATTACGCGGATTCCGCGAATAGCGGGACCGCAAATAGCAGGATCCAACAGTACTCGTTAGTTTGTGGGCAGAATCTGTGTGTGAAAAGAACAAGCCGACTATATTTTTGTTGAGGAATGGCTGCAGATCCAGCCGATCAGTGGGTTACAAAATGTAAACTGTTCAGCCTTGCAGAGGTATATGCACTCACCCGAGTGCCGTTGTAGTTGTTTTTGTTATTCCTGTTAGGTTACACTAAATGCTTTATCTTAATTTTGTAATCGTTGAAATTTAATTGATTGATCACATGTACAGTTTTGTGTATGTATTTCCCTTTGTTTAAAGCTACATAGTATGTATGTTCGTTTTGGTTTAGGTCATCGAGGTCTTTTAGTTCCTCTGGAATATTTTGGGTCCTTGGGATTTTTTGGATTCTCAGGATATTTTGAGTGTTCCGTATCTTTTCAGCCTTTTGCATCCTCTTTTTTTTTGGGTCCTCAAGGGTCTATTGGATCCTCTCGGTCTTTTGGGTTTTCTGGTTCCTTTGGGTTAATTATTTCAGATTACAATTGTGGGTGGTGTTAGGTCAGCTGTCCAACCAACGGGTGAAGAGCGAACATATATGCTAATGCTTGCTCCATTATATATAGATAAATAGGTTACACCAACAGGGACCCATGAAATTACACGTACAGTAAAACCTTACCGTACGCTCGGGTTACGTTCCTGTAAATCTCCACGAATGGCGAAATCGCAAACAGCGAACAGTTTATATATATCATGTAAGTAAACGAGATAGGTTCGAACCCCGCCCCCATCCCCCTCCAAATTAAAGTCCAAAAATCATGAATACATTTTAAAAACAAAACATTTAATAGAAACATAACAACAATTGAGTAAAATAAGATCAAATAAGTAACACTTACCATCAATAACTAACTAAGTATAGAATATATCCTCTTCAACTAAAGTATTGTTATGTCTGGCGGGGTAGTGATATGTAGAGCAGATAGATCTGAGTAGGTAACATGCTTCATGTATCGCGGTAAGGAAAACTACCTGTAATAAGTTCTTTATGTGTAGGCGTTTTGTCGGGTAAGGAGTATACTTGTGAACCTACCAGGAGGTTCGTGTGTTAAGTAGAGTTAGGGATTAAAGAGTAGCGCTCCTGTGTGTCCTCATCTGGTTAGCCAAACCTTTGTCCCTTTGGCACCGCAACCACTTAGACACTTAGGATCTTTATTGCAACACTAAATAACGCCCTCCCCTGACATGACTTAGGAAGGAAACCAGGCCAGGACAACGCCGCATGGCCGCCGCCATTTACACCTCCGACAGGCCTATCCACCTCGAGTGTCACGTGCTATGACGACACCACAGGCCTGTGATTCGGTGGAGGCCATTGATTGGGTGGCGCGCCAAGGCTGACGGAATTGCTTCTTTGGCTTGAACTTGGCTCGAAGCGGCACTTGGCGTGCTGTGGACTCTCTCTTCCCCTTTGCCGTTCTTCATCGTTCTGTGTTCATGCTCAGGTTGATGGTCGACCTTGTGTGGAGCTCGCTGACCTGCGTTGGACGCATGGTGCCTGGTGCACGGAACTCGTGGGCGGCGAGAGGATCGGAGCTTGGAACGGGGCCTACCTCATGTGCAAACGATCGGAGCGTGGAGCGGGGCATGGTGGCGGCCGAGCGGGGCCGTGTTACACGCAAAACTACAGACAGATAAGACTGCACACTACATTACCTTTCCCAATTACACGACGAACGTGTTCTTTTTATTAATTCATATTCCCTTGTCTCGTTTCTGAAATCTGTCGAGTGGGGACGTCCCGATTAGGATATTTGTTACCGGCGTGTGCTTTTTCCTGTCCTTGCCTTTTTCCTTTAATAAACCCTTGTATTATTTTGCATCCCCTGTTAAACCTGTGCCCGCTTGAGTTAATCCCCTTACAGGACCGGAGCTACGTCGGTGCGCTGAAGGTAAGCTTTTGCCACAGCCTCCATTTTCCTTCTTCCTCCCGCGCGACATATAGCCGAATCCGTGTTTGGTTGTTGCCTCCGAATAAGACCGTTTAGGCCATCCGCGACTCTGGTGTTAACTGGAGTTGCGCGACAGCATCAACCAAGCCCGGCTACACCGTTGTTAGACTATTGTTTTTGTTTGTCAAATGAGATAAAGATTTTAGCTTTCACTACGGTGCATATTATTGTGAATAAATATGTGTGTATATCTATCGGGAATTAAATGTAAAGTTTAGAGTTATAGTGTGCAGATGTTTTTGATTCAAATACAACTTGTAACTTATTTGCTTAAATGCACCAGACGGCATAAGTCTTTCAGACTTGGGAAAGTTGAGCCGACTTTGAATTATTTGGGACAAAGTTGCAGCAATCTAAGCAGAGTCGTGAAAGGCTGGGTATTGTGGGCTGAGGGACAGCAGGATATCTCATTTGGTAGCAAGCTCGTCTCTAAGATGTCTTATGGAATTGTTTCCCTGTGGAGTGGAAATCTCACTAAAACTGCCCTTCCGGTGCAATTCCTGCGAATATTCAGTTAATCTTAAGATTGCCATTAGTGCATACAGATATGTTGATAAATTATATTGGTATGTGTGTGACACAAGCATGATGGACCAAATCACCTACTCCCTTGTTTGAATTTGGTTTATAATGTTGCCTTTGGTCTTTGTCTCAAATTGGAAAGGGAATTGTTCAATATGAGCATTATAAGAAGTCATACAAGCATTCATTGGATTGCATTATTGGGTTCTCTTCTCTATTGTACAATATGATGCTTTGGCACCCCCTAGTGGCATTTAAAAAAAATAGATTTCTTAGTGATATACCTGCAAAACGATAGTAAAGGTGTGGTGCCATTGTCCTCCATGGTCTGGTGCCAACTAAACCATTCTGGTGTTGGCCTACTTCAGGTAATGAGGTTTTTAAAAGTCAATTTGTGCCTCGATTTCCAGAACTTTGGACTTTCGTGGCTTGGCTGGTGTCCTATATGGAACAGACCAGATCCAATATATATGATCCAGATCAGATGTGGTGGACCAGATATTTGTCACGGTGTCACGTCACACTTGATGAGATGTTACTAACCCCCCATTAGGTAGCTTTTTAGGTAGGTTGTAGACAGCAACCGCCCAGGGTAGTACTGCCGTCCTGACTTAGGAGCCTTTAAGTGGTGCCAGGAATCATCTTACACTTTCCGTATCAGGATTGCTGTTCTTACTTTCTGTTTCACTCAAACTACAAACAAAACACTTTTCATCACACACTTTCCTTCTCTTTTATTTAAGGCCTGGCCTCGATGAGGGCTATACAGTCTGTGACTGGAGCCTTCAACATTAAAATATTTTTTTATATCCAGGTAAAAAAAAATTGAAGAATAACGGAAATAATAATTGGTCATTCAACCATTTTTCCTGTCTGTGTACCATCTAATTCTACCCAACTTGCAGTTTGGCGGGAGCTGGAGGGGAACAAGCATCTACGGAGAGCCTTGGCATCAAAGCATTTACCTGAGCTACATTACCATGATGTCATTCTGGATGATTTCGGTAAAAAAAAACACATAACACACATTAGAAACTGCATCTTTACATGGTCAAGGCCTTTATTGGCATGTTCGCGGATTCCTAGTACACGAATGGCTGCACACATCACCTCCATCCTGTCTACTTTTGTTTGTCATAAAAGAGTGGCAGCTGCTGTAGCCATAAACGACAAAATTGTGGTCACAAAAAGTATGAAAACAAATCAAAGTAATATATTTTCCCGGGAGCTGGAGCAGCAAACCCAAGATTTGCGTGATCTACAATTCCCGACATGGAAAACATAAGCATTAGCATTTCCAATGCGTTTTTAGATCTTCTTATTAAGACATACACTTAATATGGTGAATGGTGATATGATGACATTTTTCCAGTGCTCTCGATTGAACATAGCGTTGAATAAATCAATGCCTCTCAGGCTGGTGTCCTTCTTGATGACGTCGCGAAGGGATATGAATGGACACCCCCTTCTCCAAGGTTCCTCAGGCCTCCAGAGGAGGACTTTCTTTTATGTTTCTTCATGGTGCATCACATGACAAGCAAGACAAAGGCAGCATTGTCTCACAATAGCAAATATTTTGGGGGAAAACAACCATACAACTCTCTGTTGGCGTTCTCAGTTAATGTGCATTAAATGCAACTTAGCAGCAGCAGCTGCCACAACGGAAATCACCTTCTTGGGAAATTAAAGTATATTCCATCAGTTTTTCCTATTTAAAGTGATGGCTGTTTTGCACTGATAAATTAATGATCATATGAGCGCAAAGTTCAACAATATAATAAAGTAAAACGTTTGTTTTCCGATAAAACATGATGCAACTGTACTAGTTGGTGATTTAGATCAAGCTGTTATAGAGGAAGTGTCTGGGTTAACTCCAAGAGACAGAACCAAGATCGAGACCTGAACCGCACTTCCTTTCCATCGATTGATTCAGATTTCATTTGTTGTCAAATATAATACTGCACTTTTAACACAGACCACTGTTATAGACTTCACCCATATGGATTCTGTTCAAAGAAATAGAGTAAGGAAATATCATTGAGATTATAGGATTAAGAACTAGAACGGGCACTCGGTAGAGCGCATACCTTCGCCGCAGCTACTGTTCTGTACTTGGCATGGGAGTGTAGGGAACAGAACAACAAAAATACGATTTTGACCTTTTCGTGACCTTGACCTTGACCTTTGACCCGATTGCTCCCAAAATCTAATCAAATGTGTCCCGTATAATAACCAATCATCCCACCAAATTTCATGCAATTCGGTTGAATACTTTTTGAGTTATGCGAATAACATACACACACACACACAGACATACAAATAAATACACAGCGATCAAAACATAACCTTCCGCTTTTGCGAAGGTAATAATGTATAATTATCAGTAAAAGATTAATAATTGAAAAAGCTGGACTTACAAGTCGGTATAGCTAACGTTTCGGCGAAAATCCACTCGCCTTGGTCACGGCAGATGTTGAAGTGAAGAAGAAGCTTGAAAGTCGCTGCGTGACCTCAACCGTTGGTCGGCTGAATTGGTCTGTTGACCAATCCAGGCATCCTGTGATGATTGCAGATGACGTGGGAGAGATGTTATAGCCTCGTCCCACGTCCGTAGCAGATTAAAACACAAACCACCTTTTTTGTTGAGATATGGTGATTCAACTCTTTCCCAAATGGATTCCTTTACAACATGAGCAAACCACTTTTTTTCTGTCTCAGATGACCATTTGACTTTTATCAAAGCTGTGACCATACAGGTTCAAGTGTGTTTTTACAGGTGAGTTTAACGCCTCTTCATAAGCTGAATGATGTTGTAGCAATATGAAGAGGCGTTTAACGGGAACAGGCCCAAATAGTATACTAAACATGAAAGCGTCAAAATGTTAGGCAGGATTTATTTGATGTGCTTCTTGCGTAAATGTGAAATGCACAAACCTACGGTGTATACGCACAGCTTTTGTTGCTCCCGAAATAAATAAAAATAACATGGGCAATGTATAAGCACAACCTCGTTCACATCCGACGTAATGAAAAATGTGGGAGGTGTATAGGCACAGAACGCTGGCTTCATTGCTCGATACCTTGAAGAAAATAACAACTTGGGTTATGTAATGGTGCCAAAGCATTGCTATTGCTTATGTGCATATAATTTGACCCGACTGCAAAGCCGCAATGAGCCGGCGAAGCCAAAGCCTCTTGCCACTATTTTACCCATCACTATGGCATCAGTAGGTTCGGTAGTTGGTAGTAGGTAGGTGTAGTAGGTACCGTACCTAGTTCAAAATGACACCATTTGCATTCTGGATGAGATTAAAATTTATAAAATTTCCTTCTTGATTAATTCGGTGAATTCCGTCTCAACTTCGGATATTTCCGGCCGTGAAAAACGATCCCCTACGGCCACGAGATTCCTAAAAAATAATTCTTCGTCAATTTTATAATATTTGACACCGTTTTCAGCGTCCGAAACGCGGTAACAAGCCTTTTTGAAATATTTTTTCAAATGCTCGAATCTCATTGGTTCCGGTGTTTGGTGAAGATTTTCGTTGAAGATAACCAGGCCCGTGCGGGCCCGGGGAACGAGGTTGGTCTTAAAGTATTTTAATTACAAATATAGAGGTGCATAAGATTGTGAATCAAATAAAGACAGGTGAAACAAACTCCTATTGAACTTCTTTCGCAATTTTTTATGCATACTTCCGCATCCGCAAGATGGCGGCCTCCATGGAGCGATTTGGTGCGTCAAAGCTTCAAAATTCTCAAAGGATCCAGCAAAATCTGGCTTTTCAACATAATACGTACGCGTTCATTCACAACACCGGCTTCGCCGGCTATAATACATCGTGTTTATGCAGCTTAGAGTGATTCCAATTCCACTGGGCCATAAAGGAATTATCCCTTAGGCCAGAAAGCTTGAAGCCTGAGGCCTACGCAAACTGTGTGCCTCAGAACACGAGTAACTCCGATGGTAGGCAACCTTTCAATATTTGATGATGCTTTCAATAGTTGCTGTTGGTCCTTTTCACACTGAAGAGAAAAGTTATAGGGAACTCATGGCGATTGTGAATCTATCACTTCTGTTTGGAGCAGATTTACCTCACATTCCACGAAGCCTATTATTTATGAAGATAGTACACTGCTTTTTCTGTCCACCTGAATGGCAATTCTGCTTGTGTGGTACCTTCATCTTCAATGATCTGGATGTTTACCCTCTGTTTTGAATTTGTGATTTCAATTTGGCATTGCATTTTGCTACTAGCCCATGTCTCATTCACGCCAGATTATAAATTCTGCATGTTTTTCGATCTCACGTTTTCAGCTGTCCCTCATGTACTTCATTGCATAAGTTTCAACAAGAAAGAGCAACCAGAGATTGCAGATCCTCGCCAGGATGTTTTTTCAGTGGTTTTTAAGGCTTTTGTGTTAAAAACAAATATGGCGGCCGAACCACGTGACCGATGACGTCATCATTTTTTTCCCCCCCTTCCGTGACCGATGACGTCATTTTGTATAAGAAGTACTCATGGAAGTCTTTACACAATATTCAAACAATTATGTACATTGTATCTGAAATAGTTACATTCTCCGGGGTTTTGTAGCATGATGCAAATGGTGTATGTTTCGCTTGTTCAAATGGTCTCCATAATATGTACGACTTTATTCAAATTATTGAGTCTACTATTTTTTTTTTCTTCTTTCCTGACTGATATGTCTGCATTAAGTTGAAACTTTATTTTCTACCCTTTCACCTTTACCTGTACCATATGTAGTGGTACCAGTTCAGCTCCGGCTGCCTGCAGGACACTCCAAAGACAACATGTATCCTCTGCTGTATATCTTGTGAGTCCCAAGTTGCCTTCAAAATTTCCTGCACTTTTTAAACACCACATTGTTCATCGTTTATTTTCACACTAAGCTGTTTAGATCTGTGTGGGATTCCTTTTGGGGTAGAAATTGCCTATAACAACCTTTCACACCAAAAGTAAGGCAGGAAGGTGAGGGTGTTTTCTCCACCGTTGGCAAATCCAAAGCAGACTTTCGTAGGCCTGGAGGGTACGGATATTCCAGCCCTACCAGATCTTTCCTGGGGATACGAAGCCAGGTGGAGCATCACGATACTCCCATTAAATATCAGGACATGCTTTTCCTGCTTCAATTAACTATAAAACTGACTTGTCAAAGTTATTGGTCTGGCATGATGAGTAGGCCAGCAGCTCAAATATTTATTCGTAACTTGTGCCAACTAGAATGTCCATGTTGTGCTGAAGTCATTTCAATGAAATGGAAGTTTTTGTCAAAAGATTGCAGAGACGTTAGTGAGAAAAGGATAAGGTGAATGCATAGCAGTGTCAGGACAAGATATAAACATTTGAAAGAAATTGATGTTAAAAATGGAACTGAAAATGCAAAGCCCGTCCACGTTTGCTTTGTGTTTGGCCTTCTTCCGTTTGCCAAACTTGACGTGGCTTGGCTAACGATTGATGATTTTGGGCGACCTTGACCTTTTGACCTTAAAAGCAAAAGCCTTCGGTGAATCAAGATGCAAACCCTGCTCAAATTTCAAGTCAATCTGATTGGAAATATGGAAATCGATGATTCCACAGGGGAATATGGAAATTGATGATTTTATGACTTTTTTTTTTTTTGTACACAAGATCGAGGCTCGTGTAAGAGCTAACATTAAGCACACAAAGACAAACTGACACATAAAACAAGATAAGGGAGCGGGAGACAAGATGGGGAGAGAGAGGGAAGCACACATTTGAGAGCAGGGACATCCGGAGATCTGTGGGAGGGAGAGGGCTTGGGGGGGAGGAGGCACGGGAAGGGGTGGGGGTGGGAGAGGTATAAAACACAAGGATATTGCTAGGACTTCCAGGAAAGATGAAAGCTTTGTATGTGTTGAGGAGCTCAGGTGTGCCAAGGAAGGACTTCGCACGACGGAGGATGCCCAGTCGGCGACTGGCTTTGGAGGCCAGCTTGGAAATGTGGTTTTCCCAGGAAAGATCATGGCCGATAGTGAGACCCAAAAGCTTGAGTGACAGAACTTCTTGGAGAGGATTGTTGAGAAAGTGGATGGGAGGGTTTTCCAGACCATCTTTTCGGAGAGACAGAGTGAGAGTGTTAGATTTGTCAGGATTGAAAGACATTTGACCTTTTGATCTCAAAATAATTGGCTTCTAGCTTTTGATTGGTGAACCAATTCAGTGACCCAATATGCAAATTCTTAAAATTTCAGGTCAAGTGGATGACAAACATGAGGTATTTCAATCTTTTGGAATGTCTAGATGTGCGCACACTTGCCTCAGCTGTCTAGCCTGGGTTTGAATCTCGACCATGATATAAACTGGCATTCTGTTGTTTCACAGACAGGGTGCTTCATGAAAGTGAGCGCCGTCCCTCAGATGGACATTAAATTTGGCATTCTGTGTTTCGACGTTAGTTGGTGGACCTTAAAGATCCTACGGTGTCCTTTGCGAAGAATAGGCGAGCTATCACCATCATCCTGTGAACAACTTTTCAAATTCCTGCTCTAACCTAGTGGTGGCAATGTATCAGTGGCATAGGTGCACCCCCAGTAAATAATGCCATCCACAGCCATGTGCTGCATACAAAAGATGAAGAAGAAGAATGTACAAAAGGCAGTCATTTTAGCTTATAACATATTAGTTTTAGTTTTTTTTTTGTTTAAAAAAAAAGTTATTTAGTTATTTTATTTTAGTCCTCTACCCGGAGAGAACTATAGTTTTGCTCTCCGTCCGTCCATCTGTCCATCCCACCTGTGCTTTTATGCACTGTTTTACCATACCCCTTAACATAATCAACTGAAACCTGGTACCTGGCTTTATTATGATAAGTTACAGAACATGTTTGAGTTCCGAGACGTTTGGCCAATTATTCACGGAGTTATGCCCTTTTTTCGTGGAACAAGAACATTCATTGGGACCTGTAGGAGATATGTATTGCAAATCAATTGTCCCTCTTGTGTGCCATGTTTTGCATCTGAATTCCATGGGGATTTTTGTGGAAATTTGTACCGTTGATTCCTTTTGTGAATGCTTTCAAATGCTATTGAAAATAGTCCTGAAATAAAGAAAGCAAAAAGCTCCTCGAATACACACATTTGGGGGAGGAAATTAATCAGAAGTAGTGCATTTTTTTTTTTTTTTTGTATACTGAATCGAGGCTCGTGAAAGAGCTAAAAATTTAAATGAAAAAAGAATCTAAGTTTCATTATGAAGAGCCTCAAAATTCCATCATTCAAGCAGATTTCAGTTGCTTTATTAAATCAGGCACGCATTACTGAAGAGCAGAACATCCGAGGTTAGAAGAGTATTTTATAACCAATGACAGATCTATGTAGAAAGAGGGGTAATTCAATGTCGGAAAAGTATGGAGATTGCATTTGGAATCCAAACCCCTGCCCATTTCAGTTCTGCGAAATGCACAATACTGCTTCGCGACTTTGACGTGTCTTCCTTCCAAGTATCACGCAAGGACCACACAATTGGATGGAAATATTAAGTAATTCAGCAAATGCTATTATTGAGTAGCAAGCTCACCAGAAATTTGCAAGTCCTTGAGTTGTTGTTGGTTGGGTGAACCCATGAACCCCAGTTTTGAACATCGAGTGGGAAAATTACAAATGAATGATGAAATGGGTGGTATTATGGTATTCATGGCCTTATGATGAAGCTTTCAAAAATAACTTCAAAGGATATTTGAGTGATTTCAAATAAACATCAATGAAGTGTTTTTGCAATGAAGGTGATGAGGAAAAATCATGCCGGAAGTTGTCCAAGGTTTTGTAGACACATGGAGCCTATGATTGCTTTGAAGCAGAATTGGGGACTGAAGTCGGCGACTTGTACTCGAGTCACAAATTTTGTTTTTCAAAAAATTTTGTTTCACAAAAAAAATGCAGGTTTTTTATCGTCGCTTACTTTCAACACATGGGGTGGTTTTGTAATTAGTGATGTATTTTGTTAATGTTACTATATGTCATCCGTGATACAGAGAGGATGCCCCTGGTGGTCAAGCCACAGCAGAACGCTTCTTTCTCGATTGGTCGGTGGTGCTTGGAGGTGGCAGTGACGGGGCTGTCGTGGCTCGGTTCGACGCTCGTGGAGCTGGGTGCAGGGGGAGCCGCTTTCTGCATGCTTTGCGTCAGCGACTAGGCACGCGGGATACTGCGGACCATGCCGCAGCCATTCAGTGCGTGACACAGGCCAAGTAGAAACCCTGAACATACATCATCCAAAACCTGGTCAGTCAGTTTGGTTTGAGAATAGTATTTCTCAAAAAAATAAAATAAATAAATAAAGTTCACAATGCTTTTCGTACATTGTCTAAGATTTATAGTGAAGCACTCGTGCATAATAACATTACAATTTGGAGAAAAAACTATCGGTGAGATGCAATGGGGATAGATGGGTATGATACAATTGGAAAAATCATGAAATTTTAAATAGGAAAGTGGATTTACAAAATAAAATGGAGACAAACTTTAGGCATATGGAAGAACTGGTGAAACAGGGATGAAGGTCAGACAGAGACAGTGGAATAGCATGTCTAAGAAGCAAGGGGGTGAACAAACAGAAGGAGAAATAAGAGGGGAGGGAATTCTACATAAGAATATATATATATATATATAATTATATATATATATATATATATATATATATATATATATATATCTATATATATATATATATATATATATAACTGTGAGAAATAGTAGAAACTCCACAGTACGAACAGGGCGTCTCATTTGCATTAAATAAATAATCGGGAGATTAAATCAGACGCGGACGTAGCTTCAGGACTTCGATCTTTAATTTGACAAGCTTTCGACCAACAAAGGTCTTCGACTGAGTCTCCAAAAAATTAGGCATGTATATCAGTCAAGTATGTATAGTGATATGTGTGTAAGATGTGTGATATGTGTAGAAAATGCATACAAAAGGAAGAGCCACGCCAAAGCTCACTCACCGGCCCCAAGTTCAACGGAAGTGAAGCGCACCTTACAGTTACCGTTTGCGTTACAGTTCCGGTGCACGTGCATATACAAATATAGAGATACATACATACATAAACACACAAGCATATATTCATATACCATTTATATTCATATAATATATTTATATATTTATATAAATGACATATAAAGGTAGAATGAATGAATGGGTGAATGAATGAATGAATGAATGGGTTACGGTTAACAATTTGATTGGGTTGATGTAGGAACATGCTTTAATCATCAAAATTTATGCCATGAGGGATTTTTGTCCGAAGTTTATGTATCCAAAAGGACTCACGTTTCAGAATCGTGGTGTGTGATCGATTTGTGATTGATTCAATGGCAGAGATTTGAATGTCATTTATAGAGTGATCTGGTTGATTAAAGTGTATCGTGTAAGGTAGAGATTTGCCCTGACTGGTGTGGAAGTTATTGATTTCTGACCGGGTGTTATTAAATCGTGTGTAGAGTGTATTCTCAGTTTTTCCAACATATTGTTTATTGCACTTTTGGCAAGTGATTAGGTATATGACCCATGTAGATTTGCAGTTCATATAGGAGGTGATGGGGAATTTTGGTCCAGTGCTAGAACTACAAAATTTGTTTCCTTCTAGTAAATGCTTGTGAATAATACATTTTTTTGCTGTGCATTTATAGAAGCCTGGGATCCTAGTTTCTTTGTTGTGGGGCTGTGGGTGCTTTACTTTTACCAAGAGGTCCCTGAGTGTCCGACCACGTCGAACGACCACGAATCAACCTCCACTAACATCATTTCGACGTGGTCGGACACTCAGGGACCTCTTGGTAAAAGCAAAGCACCCACAGCCCCACAACAAAGAAACTAGGATCCCAGGCTTCTATAAATGCACAGCAAAAAAATGTATTATTCACAAGCATTTACTAGAAGGAAACAAATTTTGTAGTTCTAGCACTGGACAAAAATTCCCCATCACCTCTTATATGAACTGCAAATCTACATGGGTCATATACCTAATCACTTGCCAAAAGTGCACCAAAAAATATGTTGGAAAAACTGAGAATACACTCCACACGATTTAATAACACCCGGTCAGAAATCAATAACTTCCACACCAGTCAGGGCAAATCTCTACCTTACACGATACACTTTAATCAACCGGATCACTCTATAAATGACATTCAAATCTCTGCCATTGAATCAATCACAAATCGATCACACACCACGATTCTGAAACGTGAGTCCTTTTGGATACATAAACTTCGGACAAAAATCCCTCATGGCATAAATTTTGATGATTAAAGCATGTTCTTACATCAACCCAATCAAATTGTTAACCGTAACCCATTCATTCATTCATTCATTCATTCATTCACCCATTCATTCATTCTACCTTTATATGTCATTTATATAAATATATAAATATATTATATGAATATAAATGGTATATGAATATATGCTTGTGTGTTTATGTGTGTATGTATCTCTATATTTGTATATGCACGTGCACCGGAACTGTAACGCAAACGGTAACTGTAAGGTGCGCTTCACTTCCGTTGAACTTGGGGCCGGTGAGTGAGCTTTGGCGTGGCTCTTCCTTTTGTATGCATTTTCTACACATATCACACATCTTACACACATATCACTATACATACTTGACTGATATACATGCCTGCTGTTTTTGTAGACTCAGTCGAAGACCTTTGTTGGTCGAAAGCTTGTCAAATTAAAGATCGAAGTCCTGAAGCTACGTCCGCGTCTGATTTAATCTCCCGATTATATATATATATATATATATATATATATATATATATATATATATATATATATATATATATATATATATATATATATATATATATATATATATATATATATATATATAATATTTATATATGTATATATATTAGGGTGCTTCACTGCATAAGGGAGAAAACCTGAAGGTGGTAAATTTCTTTCGCTCGCTTTCTTAATTAAGCCACTGAAGGAGAAAACACCACAGACAAATTTCCATTTGATTAGCCATTTATTTAGGGAACGTGCATCCACTACAACGTTTGTACACCACACAACAACAACACAATAGGCATTTTAAGGCCATTTTCCCTGCTAGAGCAGAGGTTAGCCTAAAGTTTGTACACTACATACTACATATATTTTGGGATTGGTTTCCCGTACTGATTATTTTCAAGGTAAGTAACTCTATGAAAGTATATGTCTGGTTTAACACTCTTAATATTTAAAACATTACAGCATATGAAGACATAATTCGTGTTTTATATTTATAAAAATACATTTTGCGAATACACTTTGTTAAGGATGTATTGAATTTTAGTATTTTTCAGTGGAGGTCCTTCTTTGCTGTCTTCGAGTCCGCTCGCCGATGATTCTCTGCCACTTGGATCATGTTGATCCTCGTGTTTGGTAGGCCCCTTTGCCATGAACTCATGGATGAGGGCCACTTCTCTTTCAGCAGTGTTGTCAGTCACGAGGAGCTTCCCGACCCGTTCCTTCCCCAGACTGTACCCGTCTGATGTTATCCAGACCGCAGGGGGCATTGACAAGAACACAGTATCGATTTCAAGATGGTGGAGGATTCTCTTAGTTGCGGAGGTGAAGAAGTCCGGAAGATCTTTTGCAACGACGTCTCCTGTGACGGCAAACACACGAGGGCTGGGATCGAGGGATCCTTCCACAGAGTTCATGTTAGAGACAATCTTCAGTTTGTCAGCAGCTGCAACATCGTCGCCGACGAGAGCAAGACCGACTGTAGCTTCATAGATGCCGACTCCATAGATCATCGACAAGTACCATAGATGCCGACTCATCGCCTTCATGCCAGCTTCCATGTGGTATAAATATGGTTATTAATTGGCTGTGCGCGACCCCTAAACATTGATATATTGAATTGATTTTTATACTTCCAGGTTTTCTCATTAAGTGGATCAAATTTGCAAGCGAGCGAACGCGTGTGACAACTTCCAGCTTTTTGACGCACCCTAATATAGTATATATAGAGTTCATATCGAGTTTTGATTTGACGCGGTGTATAAGCCCTTTTTCATTCTCACCGGGCTGGACTACAGAGTTAAATGGCCCACACACACAATAAACATGTGAAACAAGAAAAAGAGCAATCAGAGATTGCAGACCCTCGCCAGGATGTATTTTCAGTGGTTTTTAAGGCTTTTGTGTTAAAACAAATATGGCGGCCGAACCACGTGACCGATGACGTCATCATTAGTTTTTTCCGAAACTAATTTATTCCTAGATTATGCTCAAGAAATTTCATCTTGATCAGATGAAGTTTTGTACTTGTCGAATTATGACATCATAATGGAGGCACCTATGACATCATCATTAACATATTTTATTCCCCATGGAGAGTTCTTTACAATGAGCCATGTCTCAATTTTTTCTACTAGAGAGATACCCGTGCTACGCACGGGTGGGAGGCCAGAAGCAAACAGGCAATGCAGATACGGCAAATGCTAAAGCATGAAACCAATAAATTCCACATTCCTGTAGCACCTTCAGTCGCACGTCAGACATGGACAGCAAGTTCGTGAAGGACTTCCATGAAAAACGTACCCGTTCGTAAACAAATGGGTACGTTCACGTATAGAAACATCGATCGTGGGACCGTGGCGAATCTGCATATGGCGATGGCAAAATATCAGAAATTGAAGGTTTTTTTTATTTTAAACTATTCATATAAACATCCGTTGAATCATATCACACGCAAATCATGAAAATCTAAACTATCTTTAGAATTTCAATAAAAGCCACATCACTGTTCATATCGGTAAATATTATTCCATTGTGTTTCAAATCGTGAACGATACACTATGATCGTGATGATCGTGATCGTGAATTGTGATCGATAATCGTGTTCACAATCGCTATGTAGTATGTACTCCCGATACGTGTACCAAATTCCCGATACGTGTAACTGTACCAAATCAACAGTTAAAAGGATTTTGAGCCGATAGGTGTTACGGCCTTGGCAAGATCGATGGAGACAGCGATCTGTTAGCGATCGATGGAGACATGTTGCTTTCCCGGGTGCAGCCGTTTGTGCGTCGTCACAATGAGAACAATGAACGTCATGCGAACGCGAATGTTATGCGGGAGTCCAAACCTGAGAATGCTGGAGACGAAAGCTGAAATTGGGAAAACTAAATAGCCTATTTTACTCCTGGGGATCCCAGGATTATCCACCCAAAATATATTTGCGATCGGATCAGCAGTTTTTACGGCACCTTCGAACAGACAGTCCGACATTTGGTGAATTATTTTTTCTATTCAGCGCTTTCCGAGATATAGAGGTGCAATTTTTTTCGGTTTTCCAAGGTTTTTGGGTCAGACGTGGAAAGTACGGTAGGCATGCAGGAACATACGCACTTTTCAAATTGGCTAAAGCATAAAGAACTAGAACGTCACTCAGTAGAGCGCATACTCACGCCCTGGGTCAAGTCGGAATAATACGTTTTGTTTAACATCCACTCTCCCCAAAACAATAAATGAAAAAGAAAGTAGGCCCTAACTGTCGGATCATTTATTTTGATATATCTTGGAATTAGAGGAGAAAAACATCATTTTTTAAGAATAAGAATAAAAGCTTTAATGCAGTAAAACAGAAAAAAAAATTCCCCCAAAAAATTCCTGGATCCGGAATAATATCCTGAGCTTCACAAAAAACTAATCAATTCTTCCTTATCCCAAGGGCAATCATCCCACCAACTTTCATCCAAATCCGTTCAGAACTTTTCCAGATATCTTGTTCACAAACACACGAACACACATACGCACACACACACACGGACACGATTGAATGCATTACTCCCTGGCGGGAGTAACAAAAATAAGCAATCAGAGATTTCAAACCCTCACCAGGATGTGTTTTCAGTGGTTTTAAAGGCTTTTGTGTTGAAATAAATATGGCGGCCGAACCATGTGACTGATAACGTCATCAATATATTTTTTTTCTCCACCAATTTACCCTAGATTATGCTCAAGAAATTTCATCTTGATCGGATTAAGTTTTGTACTTGTCGAATTATGACGTCATAATGGAAGCAACTATGACATTATCATTAACATATTTTATTCCCCATGGAGAGTTCTTTACAATGAGCCATGTCTCAATTTTTTCTATTCAGCACTTTCCGAGATATAGAGGTGCAAATTTTTTCGGTTTTCCAGGATGGCGGCTGAACTACGTGACCTATGGCGTCATAATTGTCATTAAAAAATTATACAGGTGGAGTTGCCCCTATGGTGAAAATTTCCTGTCAATAGGACCAACGGTTGCAGACAAAATCATATTTATTCTGTGCGGACAGACAAACAGACAGACAAATGAAAAATGGGTCAGAGACCAAGGACTTGCCGGAATGTACTTTTTTATCGGCCATTTTGGACAAATATGGCGGCCGAAACACGTGACTGATGACGTCATCATTATTTGTTTTCTAAACTAATTTATTCCTTGATGATGATCAAGAAATTTCATCTTGATAGAAGTTTTGTACTTGTCGAATTATGACGTCATAATGGAGGCACCTATGACCATCATTAACATATTTTATTCCCCATGGAGAGTTCTTTACAATGAGCAATGTTGCAATTTTTTCTATTCAGCACTTTCGGAGATATAGAGGTGCAAAGTTTTTCGGTTTTTCCAAGATGGCGGCCAAACCACATGACCGATGACGTCATCGGTATTTTTTTTTTCTCCACCAGTTTATGCCGTCATGTCGCTCAAGAAATTGCATCTTGATTGGATGAAGTTTTGTACTTGTCGAATTGTCAAATTATGACGTCATAATGGAGGCCTTGGGCCGAGAGAGTTAAAAATTGGGCACAGTCTATTCCAGGGCAAGACAAATATGTGTGTTAAGTTTGGCGATTCTATGTGCAACGGTGTAGACGTAGTACTGCGCATAAACAAACAGACAAACAGATCAACATACTTGCCAGAATCTTTTCCGGCAAGTAACAAACAAACAAACAGACTCAAATGCAATACCCTATCCTCTGACGAGGGTAAAAAAAGGAGAATCAACAAATGGATATAAGCTTGTCAATGTACATGCTGCTTCCTTACTTGGCGCTCAGCATTTAAAGGATAGAGCGGTGACAAAAACCCAAAGTTTGGCATCTATGGAGAGGAGGATATTCCTCCTTGATTTCCCTGCTGAGAGTGGCGTGCCTTGGGAAGTGATGTCACTTCCCCCAAATCTCAGCGGCTGTGTTTGCGTGAGTCACATCTGGTGTTGACTCGTGTGTGTGTGTGTGTGTGTGTGTGTGTGTGTGTGTGTGTGTGTGTGTGTGTGTGTGTGTGTGTGTGTGTGTGTGTGTGTGTGTGTGTGTGTGTCGCAGCCCCTCCACGAGCATTGGAGCCTGGAAAAATCACTAAATCTCAACAACATGCAAGATTTCACAGGACAGACTTGCTGCCTACTTTGTGATACATCATTTTGAATGACTTGCAACAGTTTGAAACTGTCTAAACCTCTGAAAATAATTTTATTTTTATACTTAACGATAAAATGGCACCATCACCTACAGCAATCGCCTTGGGGTAAGGCTCATGTCCTTTTCATCCTC
This sequence comes from Myxine glutinosa, assembly GCF_964187855.1. Lineage (NCBI taxonomy): Eukaryota > Metazoa > Chordata > Myxini > Myxiniformes > Myxinidae > Myxine > Myxine glutinosa. Next base: position 64,217,574 of record NC_136267.1, read on the forward strand.
TTTACAACTATTCTCGAGAATGAACTCTCCCAAGTTTTCCCTGCAAATGTCTGCTGCTCTTCTTCTGCTCCAATCGGTTCTTCTGATCATGTGCTTGTTAAAGTGGACATCTCTCTGGCCATTCTCGGAGAGCCTCCTCAGCGTCGGAGAGTCTGGCATTTTCACTCAGGCTGACTGGCACGGTCTGCAAGCAGCCATCAATCATCTGGACTGGTCTCCCATCTCTACTGCCTCAAACATCAATTCTTCCGGAGAATTCTTCCAAAGCAAACTGCTCTCTCTCATGCACAGATTTATCCCATCTCGTCTTCAGTTGTCTTACCCTTCCTCCCGTCCATGGTACACTGAATCTTGTGGTGAGGCAGTTGCCCTGAAACAACTTGCCTTTGCCTCTTGGAAGGCAAATCCAACTGAAGGCAATCTCAGTTCCTTCCACCAAGCTCGGAAAAAGTGTGTGTCTACCCTCAGGAGTGCCAGGAAGCACTATCTCTCCACACTCAAGAATGAACTCTCAAACCTGTCTCCTTCCTCCAAATCCTGGTGGCGTCTGGTCAAATCCGTTTCTGGTGTTTGTTCCCCCTCCATCCCCTCCCTTACCTCAAATGGCTACACAGTTGACACCGCACGTGACAAAGCCGAATGCCTCAACTCTGTGTTTGTCTCAAAATCTTGTGTCCCAAACCCATCTCTCTCTGTACCCACCTCACCCAGTCGAACCCAGCTGCTCCAGGACTCTGTGTCTTTCTCTCCTGACAAGGTGGAGAAGTTTTTGTCAAACCTCGACTCTGATTCTGCAACTGGACCAGACGGCATCAGCCCACGGGTCCTAAAATCCTGCTCTGCTGCTCTATCTCACCCTCTCTCTGTTCGTTTCACCCTCTCTTTTGCTCAAGGTCATCTGCCAGCATCTTGGAAATCAGCAAACATTACCGCTTTACACAAAAAGGGTGCAAAAACAGATCCTTGCAACTACAGACCAATCAGCCTGCTTCCAATTATCAGCAAAGTCATGGAATCCATCATTGCTTCGGATATCAAATCCTTCCTCTTCTCCAATGGCTTGATCTCCGATCATCAATTTGGATTGAGACCAGGTCATTCTACTCTGGACATGTTGCTTCTGCTGTCTCAACAATGGATGGAGGTCCTCAATGCCAAACAGGAAATCAGAGCTGTCTCCCTTGACATATCATGTGCCTTCGATACGGTCTGGCACCCAGCTCTGCTCACCAAACTCTCCTCCTATGGTATCCATGGAAATCTCCACGCAAGGGTTGCGGACTTCCTCTCTGGTCATAGTCAATGTGTGGCTCTGAATAGATTTCTCTCATCTCACCTGCCTGTTCTGGCTGGAGTTCCCCAAGGTCGTGTTCTGAGCCCTGTGCTTTTTCTGGTCTTCATCAATGATCTCTCCGACTCTCTGGAAAATTCTCTCTATCTCTTTGCTGATGACTCCACTCTCTGCCGCTCCATTCCTCATCCCTCAGATCGGCAGTCTCCAGCCTCCTCACTCTCTGCAGACCTGGACAAAATCACAGACTGGTCAAACAAGTGGAACAACAACAACAGGCATTTTAAGGCCATTTTCCCTGCAAGAGCGGGGGTTAGCCTTGCGGTCCCCATGACAATGTTCTCCATTTTGCCCTATTTTCTGCATCTCCCCTTGTTAACCCCCTTGCCCGCATTTCTTCTTCGACCATCTTTAGCCAAGTCTTTCTCGGTCTTCCCCGTCCTCTACTTCCTTCTACATTCATTTCCATCACTCTTTTCAACCAGTCACTTTCATCCTTCCTCAACACATGACCAAACCATCTCAACCTGTTTCGCTTCACAGCATCCATCACAGGCTCTACTCCCATCATCTTTCGCAATTCATCATTTGTCTTCCTCTCTCTCAACAATACTCCACACATCCACCGAACCATTCGCATTTCCACCCTTTCCAGCCTTCGTTGCTGCTCTACGTTCATTACCCATGTCTCACTCCCATAAATCATAACACTTCTCACACATGCAGCATACACCTTTCCCTTCAGCTTCAATGACACTCCCCTTCTCGTCAGCACGCCACTCAGTTCCCAAAACTTCTTCCATGCACATCTCACTCGAGCAACCATTGCCGAGTCTGATCCACCTTCTCCATTCAGCATGTCTCCAAGGTAACAAAATGTTTGCACACCTTCCAGCTTCACGCCATCTCCAAGATCCAACTCAACATTTCCTCCATCTGCAGCTCCCTCTGTGCACACCTTGCACTTGAATGTAGCTGCCACACTGGTTAATGACCCTCTCAGACCACTACATTTTTGATGAATCCACTCAGCGCACATTGTACATTGAATGGAGTTCACTCCGACACCCTTCCTGCACACGGCCACTTCCCAGTTCTTTCCACCTCACCACATGCTTTACCACTTGCCATCACCTTCGTTTTTCCGATATTCACCTTCAGACCTTTTGTCTCCATACATTCCTTCCACTTGTTCATCTTCTCCTTCAGTCCATCCATACTTTCTGCAATCAACACCAGATCATCTGCATACAACAACTCCCACGGTAAACCCTCCTTTACGTTCTGAGCCAGCACCTCCATCACAGCTACAAATAGTAGTGGACTTAGTACCGACCCCTGATGCACTCCCACCTTCACCTCAAGCTCACCACTGTTCCCATCCTTCGTCCTTACAGCTGTGCGCTCTCTTTTGTACATTGCCATCACTACTCTGATCAACCATTCAACCACTCCTAGCTTCCTCAATGCCCATGTCACTACTTCACGTGGAACCCTATCGAATGCTTTCTCCAGATCAACAAACCCAAGAAACAACTTCTTCCTCTTCTCCATGTACTTCTCCTGCAACTGCCTCACAATAAAAAGTGCGTCTGTCATTCCTCTTCCTGGCATAAATCCAAACTGCATTTCGTCAATCTTCACTTTCTTCCTTATCCTCCTCTCCAACACCCTTTCCAATACGTTCATTCCATGCTCCAATAACTTTATCGCTCGATACGAGCCACAGTCCAGAGGGTCACCTTTCTCCTTGCATAGAGGGACGAGGGTACTCAGTTCCCAATTCACTGGAATGCAGCCCTCTTTCACCACCAGATTGCAGATCTCTGCCATTCTCTTCACACCCCAATTTCCCGCTGCCTTCAACATATCTCCCACAACTCCCGTCGGCCCTCCCGCTTTTCTACTCTTCATTGCTTTTATCGCTTCCTCAACTTCCTCCTCGGTTATCTTCTCTGCCGGTCCTAAAACTGGGTTACTCTCGATGTTGCCATCCCATTCATTCTCTGCATTCATCAGTATTTCCATATATCTCTTCCATCTTCCTTTAATTCCATCTGGGTCCACAATGATTTGTCCCACTCCATCCTTCAAGCAACTCACCCCCATCACATCACACCTCTCTTTCGCTATCTGCTTTGCAATCCTGAATACCGCTCTCTGACCCTCTTCCGAATCCAGCGTTCTCCGAACATTTTCCTACATGCCTCCTGTGCCTTTGCTATCTATTTCTTTGCAGCCTTCTTGGCTGCCTTATAACTTTCATGCTCTGCCTTTTCTGCCCCCATACCCTTCGCCTTCTGCCACTCCTTGAACTTCTTCCTCTTCTCGTCGATCTTCTTTCCAACTTCATCATCCCACCACCATGTTTCTGACTGCCTCGGTGGTCTTTTTGTCCATCCACATACCTCACCAACGGCTCCCAACAGACTATCTTTCATTGACATCCAACCACTTTCAAGCTCAACCACATCATCCTCCACCATACTCAGCCTCTCTTTTAATGCCTCCCTCACTGTCCCCTCTTTCAACCTCCACACCTTCATTCTCGGTTGGTACTTCACCTGCCGAGCTCTCCTCGCACCTTTCACCCTTATGTCGCAGATAACCAAGTGGTACTGTGAAACAGCCTTCTCCCCCGGGATCACCTTTGTGTCCCGGAGGTGCCCCCTATCTCGCCTACGCACCAGCAGGTAGTCAACGGTTGTCGTCGACCCACCTGACGTGTATGTAACAAGCTTATTATCCTCTTTCTGGAACTGAGTATTACAAATCAACAAATCAGCTCCATCAGCAAACTCCAAAATCCTTTCACCTTCTCCATTTCTCACACCATATCCGTAACCCCCATGAACTCCCTCAAAACCGTCCATACCCCTTCCCACATGTCCATTTAGGTCTCCGCCTACCACAACAACTTCCTCATCTTTCACGTTTTCCATCAGCTTCTCTATAGCACACCAGAACTTGTCCTTCTCTTCATCGCTCCGACCAACCTGCGGAGCATATCCCGAGATGATGTTCACCAAGAGCTTTCCAATCATCATTTTCACCATCATCAACCTTTCACTCACTCTAGTCACACTCACCAAACTGTCTACAAACTCCTCAGAAAAAAGGACACCAACACCATTCACGCCCTCCGGGCACCCTTGCCACACAAACTTATATTTCTGTCCCTGCCTACCCTTCACCATTCTCACACCACTTCCCTTCCATCTCGTCTCCTGCACACAACATATGTCCACTCTTCTTCTGACCAATACTTCCACCACTTCTCCTGATCCCCCTGTCATTCTCCCTACATTCCATGTCCCAAATCTCAGAAACCGATCTCCACGTCAGGCATCAGACGTTTCGTCGTCATAAATGGAATGATTTCCACCCTTGGTCAAACAAGTGGAACATGTCTTTCAATCCTGACAAATCTCACACTCTTACTATGTCTCTCCGAAAAGACCGACTGGAAAACCCTCCCATCTACTTTCTCAACAATCCTCTCCAAGAAGTTCTGTCGCTCAAGCTTTTGGGTCTCACTATCTGCCATGATCTTTCTTCGGAAAACTACATTTCCAAGCTGGCCTCCAAAGCCAGTCGCCGACTGGGCATCCTCCGTCGTGCGAAGTCCTTCCTTGGCACACCTGAGCTCCTCACCACATACAAGGCTTTCATCCGCAGCTCAATGGAATACTGTTCCCCCCTCTGGGCCGGTGATCCTGCCTCACACCTAGCTCAGCTTCACGCTGTTGAAACCAAAGCTTTCAGAATAATTGGAATCTCCTGCGATGAAGCTCACTCCGAGGGCCTTTCACTCACTCACCGCAGGCAGGTTGGTGGTCTTTCTGTCTTCTACCGACTCCTCTCCGGCCTTGCTCCCCCAGTTCTCTCTGTGCTTTGTCCCCTAAATATTCCTGCAGGTCGCACAAGATCTGCCAGCAACCCTCTTATGGTTAAACTGCCAAAATCAAGACTATCTGCTCATCTTCACTCTTTCATTCCCCTTTTCTCCTACCTCTGGAACAAACTCCCCCACTCCCTTCAATCCCACTCCTCCCTCCAGGTCTTTAAAACAGCTGTTCACCACCATCTCTTATCTTCCCCCATCCAAAACCTTGATCTTTTCTACCCCCGCTAATTCACCCCAGATACACTTTTTTGAAAGTCCGGCTTCTTTCCTGGAAGTCCTTGCAGTGTCCATATGTTTTATACCTCTCCCACCTCCCCCCAGGCCCTCTCCCTCCCACATTTCTCTCGATGTCCCTGCTCTCAAATGTTGTGTTTGTGTCCTTCCCACCTCTCTCCCCATCTTGTCTACCCCTCCCCTTATTTTGTGTTTTATGTGTCGGTTTGACTTTTTGTGTGATTAATGTTAGCTCTTTCACGAGCCTCGATCTTGTATACAAAAAAAAGAAAAAAGTATGAGTTGTTTTTTAAGAACCTTGTTTTGTTTTGTTATTACATGGTGAAACATCAACCTGATAGTACATTGCTCTCTAGATTTTACAGGCTACCTGCTTCACAAACTGCTTGAACATGTTCATGCTGCGGTGAGAGAGCAACACTGCAGTGCTGAGCTGCTAGTGCCAGCACAGTAATTGCAAATTTCGTGAAAAGGATTATTTTGACAACAAGCCAGAGGTGTAAAAAATACTTCTAGATGTACGAGTGTTCATGTCCAGTCTGTGCACTGCATAGCCAGCCGTGAAAAGTGCCGTAGGCCTTAGAAACTATATAGCAGAGGTGTAAAAATACTTACAGCTGTACGAGTGTACATGTCCAGTCTGTGCACTGCATAGCCAGCCGTGAAAAGTGCAGTAGGCTTTAGAAACTATACAGCCAAGGAAGCTCCATGTCTGAGTTTGGCTTCAGCACTGCACTGCACGATAATAAAAACTTCCCTTGGTATTTGTGAAAAGAGCGTCAATAGCAATGGAAAGCGATTTGAATAAAGCCAAATTTGGATGACTCAGCAGGACAGGGAGGCACAACGCCTGTCCTGTCTTGGAACTATTTATCTATATTATAAAACAAGAGTGTCTGTCCGTCCATCTGTCCCCAAACTACTCCCTCAGTTTTGGGGCTAGCCCCACCAAACCTTCTGTGGAACGTTTTGAGGTCCCAGCGGATGTTGTAAGGTAGGTAAAGAGGTTTCATAAGTTCCTCAATGCAATTATGATTTTGAAATTGACTCCATACGGACATGCTCCCGAATCCGGAAGTGAACAGATGATGACAATGGGCTGGTTTGATAATATATAATTTTACATGTTACCTCCCCAAACTCCGGTTCGGTGCCCCTCAGAGTCTCGAGCGGGAACACGGCAGAAAGATTTGTTATTTTGAGTGTTCTAATAAACCATGGTAAAACCACACTAATGCAATTGTAGAACAAAACAAGTAATTGTATTAAGAACTTTCACATACACAATAATAACACTATTAAAGAAAGTACAATGAAAATATCACTTGCTAGTCTAGTCAAATTTCTGGGAAACGTGAATTCATGAGGCATTTTTGAGTAAAAGCAAGCAAGCCACTTTTTCTGGGGTAGTTTTTCGTGCTGAATACGAATCTGTTGTTTGCCAAGCCCAAAAATGCGTAATTAGGTCACTAATCAAGGTCAAATGTCAATGAGTGCAAAATTCAAAATTTTTGAAAAAATGTTTTATTTTACATCACCTATCTGTACATTTCAATTATTTTACAGTATTTTGTCTGGTAAGGTTACTACAGCTTTTCACAATTATGAAAGTAAAGGGAATTGTGAAGGGAAAAAATCAGATTTTTGTGAATATATCCGTAATGAAGCAACTTTTCGTTTTTTGACATACTGTTTTAATTCACTTGAATTGTTGCCTTAAATACCATCAGTGAAGTGGTTTACCTGAGTCCTATATAATAGCAAGATTGTTTTCTACACTAAATGTCAATATTTGACTAATTAGCCACTTAATTAAGGCTAACGGTCACAAGGCGCAAAGTGCACTTACATGGCACAAGGCGCAAAATGCACTTCATGGCAAACATGTTTGGAGTGCAGGCAGTTGATCATTATCACATGTATTCTTAATTAATCCTGAATCAATTGCAGTCTGTCAGACTGATTGGCTGGAAGGAGGAGCCATCCAGGGGAATGCCAATTAGCTTAACTGTGTAAGCTCTGACCCCCCCCCCCCTACTTTGGCCTGTTTCGACATGGTGTTTCACTGGCATTGCACTTGCAGGCCTCAGTGCAGAACTGTTTCCCCCACTTCCGACAAGAGCAACTATCAGAACTGCAACCTTTCTTGCAACCACACTGAGTAAGTTCTCGGCATCCCTTTGGAATTGACGGTAAAGTTGTAAGAACCGGTGACAACTTGTCATCAACGAGTTTCCATCCACAATCAGTCGGCGGTGGCAGATCTGTCATTGGATTACTGGCCTCTCTCCAAATGAAACTTTGGTAGTTTGCACGCTCTATGTGGAACTTTGCTGCATCACTAGATGGAGGTAGGGTCTCCGTTGCATGGCATTTGTTGAACAGTTTAATGCGGGCTTGATTACAGTTCTCAGATGGTTCCTTGTAGATATGGCAAATGAACTTTTCAGCATCTTCTGTGACCTTCTTTGATGGTGTCGGAAACTGCTGTTGTTGGATCTTTTCAACTGCTGTTGGTATATCCAACGTTGACGTATTGGATGGTTTGATGTCTCCAAGACCGCTTTCAGCAGATGGCCCCCTCTGCCAGGCAGCTAACTGAGTAGCGTGAAATGTATTTTTGCCATCTAGGGTAGAGTCATTGATGTCAATATTGTCGCCAGAAAAATGCACAAATCGTCCCGAAACCAGGTTGCTGGTAACAACTGCCCCAGTTTCTTGATCAAGCGCTTTCAGAGTGTTTTCAGCCATGGCAGTGTCATACCTAAGAACCCGGTTATAGCTGATTATGTGCCCAGCATTATGGAATAGCTCAACTAATTTCTTTGATCGAGTTGACTGGTGCAGCGTCATACCCATTCCAACGTGTTTAGGCGGTGCCTTCTTGTCTCCACATACACCATAGACCATGTCTTGTCCAATGCTAAGGACCCTTGTCTTCTTCACCCAACCAGTTTCAGACATCTCACTTTCGTCAAACTCAGCATCGACACTACTTTGGCCTCCAAGCAAGATATTCACAAACATGAGTACAGATGGTGGTACACTTGCCAACTCTGCTTTTTCGCTTACATCGCAACCTTCGAATGCAGGATGTGACATGATATCACTGCGGAGTTGCAGAGCAACGTGCACTAAAGACAGAAAATGATCATCCTGTTGTCTAAATATGGGAATATAGTCTGCACTGTTCTGACCGCACACCATTTCTGAAAGAGGTATGTGACTGAAATGTCGTGGAAGAAGCAAAGTTTGTTTCTCTGAAGGCGCCAAATTTCTTAGCACAAGAAATTCATAAATGTCCCCAATGCAATTCGACAAAGTTTCTTTAAAAGTCCCCAGTCTACTAAGATACGATGTAGGAATTGTGCCGTCGCACTCACTGGCTAACTCTTTGTACCTCTCGAACACTGCAGATAGTTCAAATACGTGCCCTTTCTCAGCAGAGTGACGCAGCTCTTGACACAACCATGATATCGCCATGTCTGCTGATTTGCTTTCAGTTTCCGCCCTTTTGACATCCCTAAAGAATTTACTAAGACAGTTAACATGGTAACATGCCTCAGCTGAGATTAAATCATTCTCATTTGCAGTACGGACTAAGATGTTATGTACAAATTTAGCTTTTTCCGTAATTTCATTACTCATTTTGAAGGTTGTGACACGACTTGTCTTCTGCTTCTTGTCAAAGTTCTGGCAGAACATACACAATGTCCAGTTCATCTTAGTAGTACTACTGCGTAAAAACGGACATGCTTCAGCCGAAACACTCTTTCTTTCAGGATCTTTTTCGTTTTTCGATTGTTCCTTGGCTAGCTTAGCATTTATTTTCCCCTTGTGTGTGTATGCAGAGTAACATAGCTTATGCCATTTAAGTTTGGGGAGACTTTCTGGAGGCTCTGCAAAGAGAGTCGAAAGCCTGTCCACGGCTGATCGAAATTCATAGTGTCTAAGTTTGCATCGGAGCTCGGTCGCCTCTCTGATGGCAGCAATACCCTGGTTTGTCTGGTTGAAAATCGTATCTTTGACCTGGCTAGTTCCCTGACAAATGATACAAAGTTCAAACGACACATCCTCACGCTGTCGCTTGAGGCTGGCAATAGGTTCCATGGTTGGCCTGAGGGGAGAAACAGAAACCAAACTAAGCACCAGGCACGCATGTTCTGACCATGAAAACTACAACGTTGTATGATATACTGCAACAGCCCTTAAATGATCGAATAAGCGCAGGCAGTGTTGGCCCGGGTTTTAATCTTATTCTCAAAGACACAAAGTAAAGCTTCTTCAAGACAAAACATCTAACCGATATCACTAATTCATTAGTGGTAGATGCATTAGGCACTCATCGTCAATGCCCATGCCCTGCCTGTCTTTTTGCTACTGTTAGGTAAATGTACATGTATGTAGGCCTGCCTATGATGTGAGATGTCAAGCATACATTACACATTTGTATGTACATGTATCTCACCAAAGAAGAATGCATTCCTTTACTTTCATTTGATTTTATATTTCATTTTTTAACAATCTTAAAAAGACCCTTACCTGTACTCCTGAAATGTTTAATGCCTGATGCCTAGGGTACGAACTAGATGGCTTATGCTAGGCTATTAGATTCATTCTTCATCATTAAGGGTCTATTGAAGAACACCCTGCTCTGTCTGAATGGAAATGATTTGACAAACATGGCAAATGCATTGGGGTCAGAAAGATGAAGCCACTTTCACTGTTGAGTGAAAGGGATGGTTTCAAGTGCAAGTAACTGTTACGTCATTGCAAGACTTTCGCACTCATTGACCTTTGACCTATGTTGTTTACCGGTGACATTTAGATTCTGTCTTTATAAAATCTATCTCTAGACCATCAATAGGAGCATAAAAACTCTGCCCCATTGTGCATTTAGAGGTTAAACTGCAAGCAAATTACGCAAAAACTAATTGTCGCCCCTTACAGAGATAAAGGCAAATGAGCATAGATGTGTCCTCACGTTTTCCTTTAAAAATAAGATTTTGAAAAGCTTTAGCAACCTTACTAGACAAAATATTGTAAAATAATTGAAATGTACAGATAGGGGATGTAAAATAAAGCATTTTTTCAAAAAAATTGAATTTTGCACTCATTGACCTTTGACCTTGATCAGTGACCTAATTACGCATTTTTGGGCTTGGCAAACAACAGATTCATATTCAGCATGAAAAACTACCCCAGAAAAAGTGGTTTGTTTGCTTTTACTCAAAAATGCCTCAATCATTCTATAAAGGCACATTTTCAGATTTTTTGACTAGGCTATGCATCAAATGAACAATATATATGATGGTACTATCATATCCCAATGCTCTCAAAGCAATAAACTTACGATACGCCAAACGTGAGTGGAATGTAACAATCCCCAAAGTCAGTGCACAGATCCACCGTGCTGGTTGAAGCTGGTTGAAGGTCGAAGTCATGCCAAACGGTAAAACAACGGGCAGGTATCGGCACGGTGGCGGACGAGGAGTTACGAGGTGAGAGGTCGATATGGGAATTGAGCCGATATGGAAACCAACGGCAATCAACACGATGAGGTGGATATGGGAATCACAATGACAAAACAAGATGCACCAAGCCTCTTTGAGGACAAAATGGCGTATCGCTTGCTTTGGAGGCGCTTGCTTTCCCTCCAACAATAGCTCACATTTGATGATAAAACCTGAGACGCAGGCAATCCCTGTCCCAGGAAGCCTCAACTCATTCGCAACCAATATCAAAAAAAGTCTGCTCGCAGCATCGATGCGACTCACAGCTGTCTCGTCCTCTCCCTGCCGATACCCTCCTCTGTCCTCTCTTCTCTTCCGGTTTCTTTCCGCATTTTCCTTTTTCCTTCACAAACATTTATTTTTACCTTTTACTAAAGTCATCTCCATTTCACACAAAAATCTTAACAACAATATTACCTGAAACTAAAAACCCTACAAGTACAAAATAACAACAAAGGCGGAAGTGACGGATCCGTAACAATCAATACAATCGAGATTTAACACAGCATTTTGTTATAGTATTAATGTATGATTGGAATGATGCTGTTTGGAATGAAAATTGCGATATTGAGGTTAAATATGAATGAGGAAATGACGTGAGGGTTTCTACTTTCTAACTGTGACGTTTGTGGATTCGCCATATGCAGATTCGCCATTGACTGGGTATAGCACCATTCAGACAGGGTACGATTTTTGTCAAAGTCCTTCACGAACCAGCTGTCAATGTCTGATGTTTGACTGAAGGTGGCACAAGAATATGGAATTTATTGCTTCCATGAGTTAGCATTCACTGTTTCTGCATTGTTTGTTTGCTTTTTGGCTTCCCACCTGTGCATAGCACGGGTACCTCGCTAGTTCTTAATATTTGCTTAATTGTGTATTCTACAGGTCACTTATTGCTCTGCCCTACATTGACAGCAGCCGTGTTGGCATCTACGGCAAGGTCAGCATTTAGAAAATCATTTAGAGATCAATGTTGGTTTGAGTTTTGGCCCTGAATATTGCATTACATACAGTATAATATACTCTATCACTCATTGTCATGCACATTATAATATGTCAATTAATTTTCAAAATAAGTCATCAACGCTTTTGGCTTCCTAACTTTCCCTGTCTGCCAAGAGTACTGCATATTCTTACAGTAATTTAATGCAAAACTTAATTTTGTTGTTTAATGATTGTGGGAGATTTTTTTTAAAAATCTTGTTTTTTTTTTGTTTGTTTTTTTTGTATACAAGATTGAGGCTCGTGAAAGAGCTAACATTAATCACACAAAAAGTCAAACCGACACATAAAACACAAAATAAGGGGAGCGGTAGACAAGATGGGACGAGAGGGGGAAGGACACAAACACAACATTTGAGAGCAGGGACATCGGGAGAAATGTGGGAGGGGGAGGGCTTGGGGGGAGGTGGGAAAGGTATAAAACATATGGACACTGCAAGGACTTCCAGGAAAGAAATTGGAATTTCAAAAAAGTGTATCTGGGGTGAATTAGCGGGGGTAGAAAAGATCAGGGTTTTGGATGGGGGAAGATAAGAGATGGTGGTGAACAGCTGTTTTAAAGACCTGGAGGGAGGAGTGGGATTGATGTGCATGAGGGAGTTTGTTCCAGAGGCGAGAGAAAAGAGGAATGAAAGAGTGAAGGTGAGCAGAGAGTCTAGATTTTGACAGTTTAACCATAAGTGGGTTGCTGGCAGATCTTGTGCGACCTGTAGGAATATTTGGGGGACAGAGCACAGAGAGAGCTGGGGGAGCAAGGCTGGAGAGGAGTTGGTAGAAGACAGAAAGACCACCAACCTAACCTGCCTGCGGTGAGTGGGTGAAAGACCCTCGGAGTTACCTTCATCGCAGGAGATTCTAATGATTCGGAAAGCTTTGGTTTCAACAGCGTGAAGCCGAGCTAGGTGTGAGGCAGGAGCACCGGCCCAGAGGAGGGAACAGTATTCCATTGAGCTGCAGATGAAAGCCTTGTACGTGGTGAGGAGCTCAGGTGTGCCAAGGAAGGACTTCGCACGACGGTTATGTTACGTTTCTTTTTGCACAGTTCTTTTGTGTCTCTCTGTTTGCTTCCCACCTGTGTCTTACCCCATTTCTCTATGTCACAACAGGCATACGGAGGGTACTTAGCTATATCTACTTTGGCGGCTTTGGATGGGGCAGCTACATGCGTCGGAGCAGACTCGCCCATCTTTGATCTCGCCTTGCACGGTGCATCACAAAACTTTATCCGAATCAAGTACATTTTGTGTTGATTTGTCCTTATTTGGATCCCACTGTTGCAGTGAAGAATGATGCTCAACCAATTCACAGTCTTTATGTGTATGTCAGGACATGTAGTCAGTGAACCACTATAACTATTGATAGATGCCTCATATTCCCTTATATTATCCATGATTGCCTCGTATTATCCATGTAGTTAAACACATTAAATAGCCATTATTATGTTATATAAAGTGCATTGAGAAAGTATTCAGACCGCTTCACTTTTTTCACATTTTGTTATGTTGCAGCCTTATGCTGAAATCGTTTAAATTCATTTTTTCCCTCATCAATGTACACTCAATAGTCAATACCCCATAATGACACAGAGAAAACAGGATTTTAGAAAGTTTTGCAAATTTATTAAAAAGAAAAAACTGAAATATCACATTGACATAAGTATTCATACCCTTTGCTATGACACTTGAAATTTAGCTCAGGTGCCTCCCATTTCACTTGATCATCTTTGAGATGTTTCTTCACCTTGATTGGAGTCCACCTGTGGTAAATTCAATTGATTGGACATGATTTGGAAAGGCACACACCTGTCTATATAAGGTCTCACAGCTGACAATGCATATCAGAGCAAAAACCAAGCCATGAGGTCGAAGGAACTGCCTGCAGAGCTCATAGATAGGATTGTGTCGAGGCACAGATCTGGGGAAGCCTACAGAAAAAAATTCTGCTGCATTGAAGGTTCCCAAGAGCACAGTGGCCTCCATAATTCTTAAATGGAAGAACTTTGGAACAACCAGAACTCTTCCTAGAGCTGGCCGCCCGGCCAAACTGAGCAATCGGGGGAGAAGGGCCTTAGTAAGAGAGGTGACCAAGAACCCGATGATCACTCTGGCTGAGCTCCAGAGATCCTGTGTGGAGATGGGAGAAACTTCCAGAAGGACAACCATCACTGCAACACTCTACCGATCTGGGCTTTATGGCAGAGTGGCCAGACGGAAGCCTCTCCTCAGTGAAAGACACATTAAAGCCCGCTTGGAGTTTGCAAAAAAGCACCTAAAGGACTCTCAGACTGTGAGAAACAAGATCCGATGAACTCCGACATGCAGGTGTGCCGACGATACTGGCAGTATTACAATGTTCACACCCGTAATTGACCTTTCAATAAAGGCAACAGTGGCTGCCCACCAAGTGTTACCAAAGATCAAGGTAACATTGATCTTGTGAGAGATTCTGCTATCGAAAGTCCTAAGAAATCCCACAGTCGGCGTTCCCAAGAACTGGCAATCTCAGCCTCATCTGTGTGGTCCATTCTCCACCATGTGTGGCAAGACATGTGTGGCAAGACAAGTAACAATGTGTGATTGGTTCACTGACTAAATGGAAAGGTACCCAAATTGGATCAACTCCTGGTGGTTCAGTGATGAAGCACACTTCCATTTGAATGGGGCTATTAACAATCACTACAACATCTTCTGGGGTGCTGAACCTCCTGAGGAGGAGTCAGAGATGTCTCTCAAGGGCCCCAAGTCCACTTGCTTCTGTGCATTGAATGCCAGATGGGGTATGTTGGAACCGTATTGGTTCGAGGACGCAAATGGCAAGATGGTGACAGTCAACGGCGAGTGGTACTGCGAGGTCTTACGCTGCTTCCACACTGATCTCGCTCAACTACCATCTCCAAACCAACTCAGACTTGCATGGTTCATGCAGGACGGTGCCCCACTGCACACTGCAGGTGAAACCATCGACTGCTCCACCAGCTGTTTGGAAACCGTGTCATCGGCCTGGGCACAGCACATGAGTGGGCACCCCACAGCTACCAAAGTTCAAGTTTACACCAACAAACCTTGAATCCTGGTTGTTCTGAAGCAGGAGTTGGACGACTACCATCAGGCTCCCTCTGAAGCCACTTGCAGAGGAGTTGTGGAGAATTTCGGAGTCAGGATCAAAGCCTGTTTGAACAGAGGTGGAGCGCACATTGAAAATGTCAATTACAAGCAATATATTGAGTGATTTGAAAATGGCATGGTGTATGCTTTCCATGAATGTATCACTGAACTTGTTACATTTTGGAATTTTCCACAATAAAACGTTCAAATAGTCCACTTTTGAAACGCCCTGTACATATTAAATAGATGGCCCCTTGATTGCCAAAAATAAAATAATAATCGTCATAAATTCTCTCCATTTATTGTGGGCCCATTCAGAAGGAGGAAGAGGAAAGCTGTAAGTACATTCCTCAATATAACAGAAAAGATGAAAACGTTCTCAACTTTAGTGTTGAACTTTTTCTATCTGCCGTGACAATGATGTTGATGAGTGTAGCATTGGAAAACGCATTATTTACAAGTCTGAAGATTGCTGGTTATTCCATAGCTCTGTCTCTATCTCTTCAGCGATATTTCCATTGTAAGCACCCTCATTATAACATTGCATTAAAGTTTGTGGTACACTGTTGTCCAGAATATGACAGAAATATACATTTTTATATGAAGCGCATGATCCTCAACAGTGTGGGGGAAAAAATGTACACATGCAGCTTGAGAGGGTTAATTTCAAGTTTAGGTGTGCTGTCCCATTACTTCTGGTAATGCAGTGTACATACAGTCACGTGAAAAAGTAAGTACACCCCATGTAAAGTTTTGACTTTTTCAACATATTTCAACATACAGCTATTTGATCTTCATTTCAACAATATTGATAAAGGTGATATAATACAACAAATATCATGAAACATTTACATTTTGTAGTCCATTGTATAATTTAAATAAACATAAATGCAAATTTCGCATGTGGAAAAAGTAAGTACACCCTTGGCTCTAATAGGTGGTATTGCCCCCTTTGCCAGAAACAACCTCAAGGAGGTGTTTCTTATAACTGTCTACCAGTCTCTGACATCGACTGGGAGAAATTTTTGCCCACTCCTCCATGCAGAATTCTTTCAGCTGTGCGATGTTTGAGGGGTTTCTTGCATGCACAGCTCGTTTCAAATCCCCCCACAACATCTCGATGGGATTTAGATCCGGGCTTTGACTTGGCCATTCCAGAACCCTCCATTTCTTTCTTTTCAGCCATTCCTTAGTGGATTTACTGGTATGTTTAGGGTTTAGGTTTAGGGTCATTTACTGGTATGTTTAGGGTCAACTTTCTGACAGATGGCCTCATATTATCCTCAAGCACCCTCTGGTACAATGAAGAATTCATAGTGGATTCTATGATGGTGAGCTGCCCACGCCCTGATGCAGCAAAGCTGCCCCAAACCATAATATTTCCACCACCATGCTTTACAATTGGTATCAGGTTCTTGTGGTCAAATGCTGTCTTTGGTTTTCGCCAAACATGTCTTCTGCTACTATGGTCAAATAGCTCTACTTTTGACTCATCTGTCCAGAGCACATTGTTCCAGAAGTGCTGGTCTTTGCCTCGGTGTTCATTGGCAAACTTTAGTCTTGCCCTGATGTTCTTTCTGGACAGCAAAGGTTTCCTCCTGGCACACCTCCCATGTAGATAAAATTTGTGCAGCCTCTTTCTAATGGTAGACTCATGCACTTTGACATCAACAGTGGCAAGAACTACCTGTAGGTCCCGTGATGACATTCTGGGGTTCTTAGAGACTTCTTTCAGTATCATGCGGTCTGCTCTCGGGCTGAACTTGCTGGGGTGGCCTGGCCTGAACAAGTTGGCAGTTGTTTGGAATCTTCTCCACTTGTAGATGATCTTCCAGACAGTCGAATGATTGATTTCAAATTGTTTGGAGATCTTTTTAAATCCCTTCCCAGACTCGTAGGCATCTATAACCTTCTTTCTGAAGGCCTCAGAGAGCTCTTTTGATCGAGACATGGTGACGCCGCACACTTCAACAACAAAGAGCAAACCAAACTAAATGTCTGAGGTTTAAATAAGACAGGTTCCTCCAAGATCCTCTCTAACGATGTTCTAATCATTTGCACCTGAGCTGGTGCACCTGATTCTAATTTTAGGTATTTGAAGTAGTGATAAATGTAGGGGTGTACTTACTTTTCCACATGTGAAATTTGCATTGTTGTTTATTTAAATTATACAATGGACTACAAAATGTAAATGTTTCATGATATTTGTTGTATAATATCACCTTTATCTTTCAATATTGTTGAAATGCAGATCAAATAGCTGTATGTTGAAATATGTTGAAAAAGTCAAAATACATGGGGTGTACTTACTTTTTCACGTGACTGTATGGAGGAGGATCCTGGATGTTCATTACATCATGTGTATATGAAACATTGGGGCAATACCCCTGGTGCTCACCTAGTAGAATAAACAGTATACTGCACTGACTAAAGGTATTTTAAACCAAATTCAATGGTTGCTAGAAGACAGTGCAGCATTTAGAATCTTACTAACATAATCATTAGACTTTAAACAAACAAAGAAAAAAAAAAACTTTTGGGGGGGGGGGGGGGTATGAAGCAACATGTGTTCTTGGCCAAGATACAGATCTTCATTAGCTGGACGAATTATTATCTTACCTGGAACGAAGTTCAGGGGAGCTTATGTGATGGAGTGTCGTCAGTCCGTCAGTAGACACTTGCAACTTCTTCTCCGAAACGGCTGATGGGATTGTGACCAAACTTGCACAAATTATATTTCTTGTGTTGTGACTACAGTTTGTTCACGACTTTAAGAAAAATTGGTGTCTAAGGAGGTCTACCGGGGGTCAAAGTGCATCCAGGTTTGAATCCCCCAAAATAGGTACTTGCTTTCTTCTCTGAAACTACACACACGATTTCGATGAAACTTCACCACAACCTTTATCATCCATGATGTACCAAAGATTGTTCAAGTCATTAGAAAAATTGGGGTCTGAGGAGGTATATGGGGTTGGGGGGAGGGGAGGGAGGTTTCCCCCAAAAATAAGTATTTTTTTGTTTTGTTTAAAGTCTTATGATTATGTTAGTATGAGTCTACATGCTGCCCTGTTTTCTAGCAACCATTGACATTGGTTTAAAATACATTTTGTCAGTGCAGTATACTGTTTATTACACCAGGTGAGCACCAGGGGTATTGCCCTTTGCTTTTAAATCATGTCACACTCGTACACCCGATCAAAATTGCTGATAAGGAATGGCTGGCTTGGCAAGTGCTAGTTAGCTGCTTGGTAACTGAACACACCCCGGATTTCCACCCTTTAAGTTTCGTGTTAAACAGCATTAGCGACTGTTTAAAAACATAACCATGTGTTTGTGATTTATAATATTTTTACTTCTGGTGGAGGTGCTCCCACGAAAACAGCACGACAAGCAATTTATACACATTAACACATCATTTGTTCAAGGAGGAAAAACTCCTTGAGGAGGAGGGATATTATTAGTATTAATATTATTTTGTAATAACATTAATATTATGCGATAATCATTGGTGTTGTTATTACTTTTGTTATGAGAAGCGGCTTTGGAAAAACGCCCCGAGAAAGCTATCTTATTGTCCCCCGTCGCACCACGGAGCGAAAGGGGGACTATGGTTTTCCCCTCCGTCCATGTGTGCGTCCGTGCGTGCGTGCGTGCGTCCGTGTGTGCGTAAGCGAAGGACCGAATTCTAAATTGGTGTGTGGGTGTATCTAGGCATAAGGAAGGACGCTATTGAAAATTGGGTCGCCACGTCAAAATCCAAGATGGCCGCCACCATATATGTCTGAACCTTGTGAGTGGAATATCTTGAAAAATAAGCGAAGTACCAACTTCTAATCTGGTTTGTGGGTGTACCTACGCATAAGGAAGGACGCTATCGAAAATTGGGTCGCCACGTCAAAATCCAAGATGGCCGCCACCATATATGTCTGAACCTTGTGAGCGGAATATCTTGAAAAATAAACCAACTACTAACTTCTAATCTGGTGTGTGGGTGTGTCTCCAACCCACTCGCAAATATTATCAACTCTTCCATGTTTTCTGCGTCTTCCACTTTGTCAACTCACATCACTTCACCGACGGGGAACCTAGGCGTAACGCTTGTTATGGATATGCACCTCAACACGGAGTTCGCCCAAGATGGACAACCCCCTTGGGTATGGGGGCAAATGGATTCGCTACAACATCCATCATGTGACCTTTGTCATCCTGTCAAGTTTGGTTGAGATTGGATAAGTAACAACGACGGAATGGATTGCGGTTAAAGAATCGTCAGACAGGCACCAAATTGCATATTTTAGTATGATTACAGAAGCACAACATCATGGCAAAAAGCTAGGAGCCTGTTTAGCTTTTTTAATGAGTTTCAGAGAAGCGGAATGTGTGTTTAACCAATGAATTCCGATTTCATGACATAGAGCTGATACAAATAAGTCCTAGCAGGACATTATCACTTGCCATTCAAAGAACATGCCATAGAGCATTTGCAGGTGGGAAATAAGCACATGAGACAGAAGTGTACACCATTGAAAACCTTTCAACGTTTTGTGAAATGGTAAAGAAAATGGGATTCGGACGATATTAAACAAGTGTAAATGAATTGGGAAATAAAGAGCAAACAAAAACTGTTCAACAACACGCACACACTCACTTGTTTTATTTCCCTTTTTTCATTCCTAAGGCTAATGGATAATCTTATATATTACCCAAACAAATTATATGTAATGAATAAAATTGAGTCTTTTCCATTAGACCGAGCATTTTCATGGCTCAGATAGTCTGTGGAAGGTGAATCATACTAAAATACGCAATTTGGTGTCTGTCTGTTTGTCTGTGTGTATTTTTGACCGTGATACATTTGGTTGATACTTATCCAATCTCAACCAAACTTGATCGGAGGACTAAGTCTCATATGATGGAGGTTGTAGAAACTTCATCCCCCTCCCTCCCCCCCCCCCCCCCCCCCTACACACACTTCCCCAAAGGGGTTTTCCACTTTTGGGCAAAATCTGTGTTAAGGTGTATATCCGTGTTAAAGATAGCTAATTGTGGCATTTTTCCAAGGCCACTTCTAAAAACAAAGGTAAGAACAACACAAATGATAATAGCATATTATACAAAACGATATTAATTCTAATAATATGCCCTCTCCCCAAGGGGTTTTCCTCCATGGAAATCGAGTGTTAACGTGTATTAACAGCTTATCATGACGTTTTGTGGGGCACCCACACGAGGGTTAAAAATGGAGCCTAGATCTACTGTAATCTATATACCCCAAAGAGGATAATAGCCTGACCCTTCCTGCTGTTCCTGTAGGAAGTGAGTGTACTAGTTATATAAAAAGGCTAACACTTCTTCTTCTTCTTCTTCTTGGTCCATGTGTGCAGCATCTGCTTTCTCAGAGAGATACCTCGGTCTGCCCACCACACAAGCAAAGGCTTACAAGGTAGCATTTGAGGGGTTTTGCATACTCAAATGAGGCTTCCAACAATGTGTACATGTATAACCTAGCATAAAGGTATCCCTTTTTATTACATCACACGACCGTCACTCTATCTTACCTATGAGTACCTGGTATCAGCCATTGCTCTGATAAAACCGATGCACAGTGTTCTGAATCCAATGGCAGGTTCCTGAATAAATCTCAGGACAAAAACTCCTATCATGTCCATGCTTGTGATAGCCTATCAGGAAGAAGGTACAGTCATGGCCAAAAATATTGGCACCCTTGCACTTTTTTCAAATGATGCACCATTTCTTCCAGAAAAATGTAGAAATTAAAAAATATTTTGGTATCCACAAATGTATTTTTTGCTTTGCAGTGGAATAAAACAAAAAAGCTGAAAAAATGACTAAATCTTAGCTTACTCCACACAGAAATCCTAAAATGGTCCGGACAATATTATTGGCACCTTTTAGAAGTTGTTAAAAATAATTAGATTTCAAGCAGGTGATTCTCCTTTACTTTGGAATTGAACTCACCGATGGTGAGTTGCAGGTAGCTGCAATATTAAAATCACTCATTCAACCAGTTTGAATGGAGAAAAGGAGCCATTCTGCTGTTTTGTGTCACTGTGTGTACCACAATGAGCATGGAGAAAGGAAGAAAACCCGAGAATTGTCTGAGGAGGTCAGACACAAGATTGTAGCAAAGCATGAACAATCTCAAGGCTACAAGTCCATCTCCAGAGACCTTGATGTTCCTGTGTCCAGCGTACGCAATGCTAACAGGAAGTTTAAGGCCCATGGCACTGTAGCCAACCTCCCTGGACATGGCCGCAAGAGAAAACTTGGTTGAAGATTGCAGCAAAGGAATGTTTGAATGGTGGAGAAAGCACCTCGATCACCTGCCAAACAGATCCAAGCTGACCTTCAGAGGTACGACAGTTTCAACTCGCACCATCTGTCACCAACTCAATGAAAGGGAGTTCTATGGCAGGAGATCCAGGAAGACCCCACTGCTAAGAGAGAGACATAAGAAAGCCCGACTGGAGTTTGCCAAAACACACCCGAACAAGCCAAAATCCTTCTGGGAGAATGTCCTGTGGATAGATGAGACCAAATTTGAGCTTTTTGGTAAAGCACATCATCTCTATGTTTACAGAAAACAAAGTGAAGCCTTCAAAGAAAAGAACACCTTCCCTACAGTCAAACATGGAGGAGGTTCAGTGATGTTTTGGGGTTGCTGTGCTGCCTCTGGCACTGTGTGGCTTGAATGTGTGCATGGAATCAAGAAATCAGGAGATTACCAAGGCATTTTGGAGTGCAATGTTCAACCCAGTGTCAGAAAGCTGGGTCTCTGTCAAAGGTCATGGTTCTTGCAGCAGGACAATGAACCCAAACATACTTGTGATATTGTCCAGGTCTGCAGAGAGTGACTGCCTGCCAATCTGAGGGTTGGGATATGGAGCGGCAGAGAGTGGAGTCATCAGCAAAGACATAGAGAGGATTTTACAGAGAGTCGGAGAGATCATTAATGAAGACCAGAAAAAGCACAGGGCCCAGAGCACTGCCTTGAGGAACTCCAGCCTGAACAGCAAGGGGAGAAGAGAGAATTCCATTCAGGGCCACATGTTGACTGCAACCAGAAAGGAAGTCTGCAAGCCATGCATGGAGGTTTCCATAGATACCATACGAGGAGAGCGTGGTGGGCAGGGCGGCATGTCAGACCGTATCGAAGGCAAGTGATATGTCAAGGGACACAGCTTTGATTTCCTGTTTGGCATTGAGGACCTCCATCCATTGTGGAGACAGCAGAAGCAGCATGTCCAGAGTAGAATGACCTGGTCTGAATCCAAATTGGTGATCAAAGATCGAGCCATTGGAGAAGAAGGATTTGATGTCAGAAGCGATGACAGAGGCAGTAGAGATGGGAGACCAGTCCAGATGATTGATGGCTGCTTGAAGACCATGCCAGTCGGCCTGAGTGAAATGCCAGACTCGTCGACGCTGAGGAGGCTCTCTGAGAATGGCCAGAGATATCCACTTTAACAAGCATATGGAGCAGAAGAAGAGCAGGAGACATTTGCAGGGAAGTCTGTCATAACCAAGTCTAGAAGAGAAGATGCTCCGTTGACTGAGATCCGGGTCAGGAAATTGACCGGATGTGTCAGTACCAATGAGCCGCAGAAGTCCTTTGCTGAGATGCCATGGCTGGTGAGAGAGGTACCCACACCCAGCCAGCTTGCATGATGACAGTTGATGTCGCCACATATGAGGAAGATAGAGTTGGGATGAGTGGATAGAAGTTTGTCCATGTTGTCAAACAGTGAAATGTAAATGGAGTTATAACTGTTTGGAGGATGGTACAGAACACATATGAACAAAAGGTGGGAGCGGAGAGGAAGCCGTAGCCAGAGGTACTCCTGGGGGTGGGGTGGAGAGAGGGCAGTGCAGGGAGAGTGAGGAAGAGAGTTTTTGATAAAGATAGCAACCCCACCATCCAGACGAGGCTCAGGTCTATCATATCGGAGGAGGGAGTAACCAGAGAGAGATATTACAGAATCAACCAGGGACCAGGAACATTAACCATGGAGAGATATTAAGGAATTTGTCAATTTCAACTTATTTTTAGAGAAAATTGTGAGTTATTTGAAAAAAGTTCAAGGGTGCCAATATTTTTTGCCACGACTGTAGTTTGTGCTGACTGACCCAAGATACTTTTTTTTTGTATACCCTAATCGAGGCTCGTGGAAGAGCTTGTACACTGAACATATCAGGATCAGGTAACAGCCCAAAGCAGGACGTGAAATACGCATGCATGGGGTGGACACAATGAATACAGAAGCTAACTCCAAGGAGAGAAAACTGGCAAATTGCGAGGAGGAATTTGGTTGAGATGGGTGGGAAGGGGGTTACCAGAGGGTAGAAAATATCATGGTTTTGGATTAGGGACGATCTGAAGTGGTGGTGAACAGCTAGCTGTCTTGAAGATCTGGAGGAAGGAATGAGATTTTAGAGATTGAATGAGATTCTGACGCTAATTGTTGAAATCAGTTTTTTCAACCTGCAGAAGACGAGGGCAAGATGTGTTTGTGATCGTATGGCGTGTCAACTGCAAAATACAACACTGTAATAATCTTTGTTCTATTTCTTTTCTTCTAATATCGACAATTCTCGGCATTGTGATTGCAGGATGCACAGCTGGCTGGGCACCTAGGTAGGCTTGGGAATGCCCACCTTCTGATTTTACATGGAACTGCAGATGGTAAGTAAGCAAAATGTCTCAACAGCACACATTCACAACACGTAATTGCTGTGATTTTTAGCGTAATACCTCTTTGTGTACCAGGAGACCTTCATCGCAGTTGAACCATGTAACCCCTTCGAGGTGCAGACCTTTACGTGTAAGAGGAACAGTGTGCAACCCACCTGGTTATTAGCTCTACTCACTCTGTAACGCAATTGCTTAGCTCTACTCATTGTGTGCAGAAAGCCGAGTAGTGCGCGTTGTTCACCGTACAATGTTGATGTCGATTTACGAGTGTTTTCTGGACTTCCGGTGCTGCTTGTGTGTGGACACAGAGAAGGTGCATTTCCAGCATACAGCTGAACTTATTTCTCACCTTATCAGCGCAGGAGCAAATTACAGTTTGCAAGTATGTTTTATTTTGTGTAACAACTGTACCAATAACCATTCATTTTTAAGCACCTCAACTGCAGTAAAACAAACCAACTCGCTTCAAAACAAAACTTGTTTTTAATCCGTCGATTTTTGCCTCAAAATACTGACATTCTGTCCGCTCACCCTTTTTTCCTGCCTTAGGTTTTCCCTGATGAAGGACACGTGATCCGAGGAACATCCGCCCGCATTCGTCGAAGACGAACACTTCTTCAGTACTTTTCAGACTGCTTCAGGCCAGCAAGACATCCGGTCCCTCAAAGCTTTGCATCAGATGATGATGACGATGATGATGACCGTGATGATGGTGACGTAGACGAAGACTAGAATGCTTCTCTGATCCTCTCACCAGCGTCCCTATCTTTTACGGGCACAGATGTGACTGCTGGCTGGAAGTCATGGGGTGAATTGTCTCATTTGTACATGGACACTGGGTGACCACGGACTCTGTGTCTCAACGTCAGGAATCAGCTTCCTGTCAATTTGGCTGGCAGAAATGAAACTAAAGATCATCATCGCCGGCTTCTGGGACAGAGATGTATCTGAGAGCAAAGCGGAAACAGCTGATGGATGCGTTCATGGACACATTCCCGGTTTAATTCAGACACTTGGCCCAGTGAATCAGAAAATATTCCCCAAGATTATACATTTGTTTGTTTACCCTGGCACATACAGGTACCATAGACAGCATTTACAGCAAGAACAACTTTAAGGAGAAACAGCAGTCTCGCT
The DNA here is from genome assembly GCF_964187855.1 of Myxine glutinosa. Classification (NCBI taxonomy): domain Eukaryota; kingdom Metazoa; phylum Chordata; class Myxini; order Myxiniformes; family Myxinidae; genus Myxine; species Myxine glutinosa. Next base: position 64,242,478 of record NC_136267.1, read on the forward strand.
TAATATGCATGGTTCATCTAGTTGTGCCAAATTCAGTGTGACGTCGGTGTGAACATTGCCATTATAGACATGATTGTTACTATCCTATAGACTATCTCCATGTGGTAAATAGTGTACATGGTTTGAAAGTCACAATGACCCATGTCCAGGATTATAAAAGGGATTTCTCTTTGTGTCCCTGGAGAGCATACGACTTTAGCAACCAATTGCTGCTGAATTGGAAATGTAAATATATTTTATTCATCATGATAACTTAATTATTTATTTGGCGACCAAAATGACTGCTGTACTTTCCTGCTTTATTGATATCAATATAACTCATGTCGCCTCACAACTCTCTTTTTTAATCGTCGTGACACTTGGATAACATGAGGTCCAGAAAAAGGCCGCCAAAGACAGTCTCGATCATTTACTCTGCAGTGAAATGTTGGTTTATTTGATTACACCATGCAAGCATCCCTATTGAAATGAAGGCTCAAGCTAATTTTAACAAGAACCGACATGAACATGTGGCAACATGCTAGCAGGCCAGGTAGTGCAAGGCAATCGTTGTGATGCCTTAAAAATTGAACATCTTTAATTTGATCATTCTGCTTCTTCATCATTTACACGCTCCACTATAAAATAAATTGAACACGTGATTGTTGTTGATGTGTTTTTCTTCATGTGACATCATGGAACACAGATAAGGTGCAAACTTCTGACAGAGATAAATGCTGAACTACAAGGGCACTCGGAAGAGCGCATAACTCCGTCACGCAATGCATGATCCAGTAGAACACATTGGGCACAATCAATTTTTGAAATTTCGTGCTATACAGTATATCGTTTTTGGGTCCCATCTCTCAATCGTGAAGAATCAAATTAAAAAATTAAAAAATTCTTGTATCCGGATTCGGATGCGGATCTTCACCAAAATCTATTCAGTTCGTCCTTCTCACACACCCAAACTGTCCACAAAGTTTCGTCTGAATCCGTCCATAACTTTTTGTGATATTGTGCTACATATTGGTTTTAACCCTAAAACATGTACATGTAAAACATGTACATGTAAAACATTCAGTAAAAGTACTGAAGAAGTGTTCGTCTTCGACGAATGCGGGCGGATGTTCCTCGGATCACGTGTCCTTCATCAGGGAAAACCTAAGGCAGGAAAAAAGGGTGAGCGGACAGAATGTTTCACTAAAACATGATCGGATCCCGATTCGAATCTTCACTAAAATTGAACCAATTTGTCCGTGTCACACATCCGACCTGGCCATGAAGTTTCGTCTGAATCCATCCACAACTTATTCAGATATCGTAATATATATAGTTTTTGGCCCCCATTGGTGAAGAATCACTGAAATAATTCTAGTATCGGGATCCAGATCTTCACCAAAATCTTACCATTTTCTCCGTACCACACACCCAACCTGTCCACCAAATTTCTTCTGAATCCGGCCACAACCTTTTGAGATATCCTGTACACAATCGGACAGGGATGAAAACATAACCACCTTCTGTGGGCGGAGGTAATAATTACATGCTCATTTCATTGTGACAAAATGATGTAATGCTGTGCTGTGGCTAATGCTTTCATATAGGAATCCAAGGTGGAAGTAAGAATCTCTATACGAGGTATATCCACCTCCAACAATCATTGCATTGCACCGTTGTCACATTGAACATATGAGCACTTGAATTTGAGCCTAAGGACCTACTTTCCACATCCAAATCGGCTCCTGATCCAGCTCTTCGAGGGTATGTAGCTGTCTTGGCAAGCTTCGAACGTGATGATAAATGATATCCCAGATATGTTCAATTGGATTAAAATCTAGTGAGATGGCAGGCCATGGTGTCATGACTAACTTTGGCATTGCCAACAATGTTCCTGGTTCGAATGCCCCTGTCTGTGAGCAGGAGCATTGTCGTGCCTAAACCTAATTCCCGGACCATGTAGTTGAAGGTGAGGTAGCACATGTTGCTGTATTAACTCATTAATGTATTGATCCACCATGAGATTGACATGAATACAGATCAAATTGGTATGAATACCACTCGTATCATTGCACTTCCATGTCTAAAATTTGTGCCTTACTGGACACCGACTGGAGCATATCACTCAGTGTGTCTTCTGGAGACGCGTGCTTGCCATTCATGCCTTTCAAGGAGAAACCTGGATTTGTCACTGAACATAACACTTGCCCATTGCCCCTGTATCCATCGGACATGCTAATTTGACTACTGCAAGCATTCTTGGGTGTGTCACGGTGCAAGTCTTGGATGCTGAACAGGACAACAAGCACAAATTCCTGCATCATGGAGTAGACTCAAGATAGGGGTGACACTTATCCTGTGAGGTCCAGGGAGTGTGTTTGCAGTACCCTGGGCAGTTTGATACGGATTGCTTAGATGTGTCGTACGAATGTATCAGTATCGTTACCTTGGATTGTGCATATCTCAGCATATGTCTTATTGATCCATTGCCTTGATAACATATACTGGACAAAATAAGTTAGGGATCATAATTTGCATTTCGTTTATTTTCACGTGGAAAAATATTTTATTGGTATTCTCGATACTAAAACATAACAGAACAATTTGTTAACAACTTGAAAAATAATATGAGCAAGTTCATCCAACCATAATGGAGCAATTATTCGTTTCATCCAGTAACCCCCAAAATCAATGTGAAATTCACGATGGGGCCAATAATTCAGCCACTAAAAATGTCTTGCTAACAGTCTCAATAAGATGTGTGTCCACCATGGGCTCCAATAACAGCACGACACCACCTCGACATGCTGCGAATCAGGCGCCGGAAGCTTATTTGTGGGATCCTTGACCATTCCTCAAGAAGCGCGGCAATCAGTTGCTGACAATTTGCAGGAAGGTGTATGCGATCAGAAACACGACGCTGTAGCATGTTCCAAGCATGCTCTATCGGGTTTAAGTCCGGAGAACGGCTTGACCAGTCCATGCGGCTTATGATCTCACTCTCAAGGTAATGGTCTACAACCCGAGCCCCGTGCGGGCGTGCATTGTCATCCAATAAAACAAAGTCGTGTCCCACTGCGCCGGCAAATGGTCGAACAATGGGATCCAGAACCTCGTCCCGATATCGTACACTGGTCAGCGTTCCCTCAATTACGTGCAGGTACGTCCGACCGTCAATGCTAATGCTAGCCCATACCATAACTGAGCCACCACCAAAATGGGCATGCTCATTGCTCAATAACACAACAATTGGCATATCTCTCCTGATGAGCGCCACACACGTCTACGACCATCATGGAAGTCAACACAAAAATGTGACTCATCCGTGAAAAGAACAGGACGCCAGTTACGCAGTTGCCAATTCACATGGTCATTGGCCCAGTGATTCCTTGATATACGATGGAGTTGCGTGAGTATGGGACGCACAGCTGGATGACGAGCACGAACATTGGATGCGTGAAGCCTGTTCCTAACAGTCTGTGCAGAAATTCGTATCCCAGTTGTTTGGCAAAAGTCAGTATTCAGCCTGACAGCACTAGTAAAGGGGTTTCGCCTCGCCGACAGGCTTAAGTGGTGGTCCTGCTGGGCTGTCGTGGAATGTGGTCGACCTGAACGTGGCTTTTCTGTGACGCTACCTGTCGCATTAAAGCAATTCCACAACCTGGAAATGACGCGAGGACTCACATTCAAATTTGCTGCCACATTTCTCTGTGACTGTCCAGCTTGCAGCAACCCCACTGCTCGACCTGCTTCAGCTATGGTGAGATGCCGTCTCATGCTGGTCATTGAACCCGAGAGCATACTAAACGTCAACTAATGCTAAAAAACAGCAAAATCAGTAGCCTTCTTAAAGTTCAGTTGAAGCTACAGAATGGCAGATACACGATGTACACTTTGGTTTTAGAGCAACCGAGACAAATTATCATGCCACAGCTGAAAAAGAAGTTGCACGTGCTATCATTTTACACACAGTTATTGAATACATATGGACGGTGGTAATTATTGAAAAGTTTTTAAAAGTAACTTTATTTTCTCGTAGAAAAAAATAACTTGAAAAGGCAATCCCTAACTTGTTTTGTCCAGTATATTTTGAGTTCAGAAACAGTTCCTCTTCTCACGTTAAGAGCCTTGCAACATGGCTAATGGAAGACCCTGCTTTAAGATATCTAATGATTTGATTTGTCTAATTTTGCTTCAGACATGTCATTGTAATGGATTGTTAAAATGTAATCAGTGTGTTTTTTTGGATGATCGACATGCTGGTGTCTTGGAAAGACTGTTTCAAATTTGCTCAGAATGCCTCATGTCACCTACAAAAACGTAAGGGTGCATGAGTTGCATGAAGCAATTAAGTTATGTGGAAACTGGCAATGCAGTGTTCTGCACATCCCTCGTGTCAAAAATTCACTCAGAATGAATACTGGAACAGCCCTTCCATAATTTCATTATCAATGCTATGTGTTTGGTTTTTTTATGGTGGAGAGTATACAATCCTTCCTCCTTTCCACCCAATTTATTTGTGTAAATAATTAGTCATGATTTGTTTCCCTTCTTGATAATTCAATAAATAGTATCAGATAGCAGCATGGTGTGTACCCCGGTTTAGAATAGGTACACTGTATCCCTGCGTGTCATAAGAGGCGACTAAAAGGGTTGGCATCAGGAAGGGCATCCGTCCATAAAAACATTGCCTCAAAAAGGGAACCATGGCAATTACAACTACATATCGGCAGGGTACAGCCCGAAGTACCCCGTAGGGGACCCCACTCCCTCTCGTCAAAACTCAAGGTGGGGAACCCGATCGAAGCAAGGGTGGAAATCACTCCATTTATGATGACGAAACATCTGATGCCCGACGTGGAGATCGGTTTCTGAGGTTTGGGACATGAATGTAGGGACAATGACAGGGAGATCAGGAGAAGCGGTGGAAGTATTGGTCAGAAGAAGGGTGGACATATGTTGTGTGCAGGAGACGAGATGGAAGGGAAGTGGTGTGAGAATGGTGAAGGGTAGGCAGGGACAGAAATACAAGTTTGTGTGGCAAGGCTCAGTTTGGCCGGGCGGCCAGCTCTAGGAAGAGTCCTGGTTGTTCCAAACTTCTTCCATTTAGGAATTATGGAAGCCACTGTGCTCTTGGGAACCTTCAATGCAGCATAATTTTTTTTGTAGGCTTCCCCAGATCTGTGCCTCGACACAATCCTGTCTCTGGGCTCTGCAGGCAGTTCCTTGGACCTCATGGCTTCGTTTTTTCTCTGATATGCATTGTCAGCTTTGAGACCTCATGGTGTCATGTGTGTGCCTTTCCAAATCATGTCCAATCAATTGAATTTACCACAGGTGGAATCCAATCAAGGTGTAGAAACATCTCAAAGATGATTAAGAGAAATGGGAGGCACCTGAGCTAAATTTCAAGTGTCATAGCAAAGGGTCTGAATACTTATGAAAATGTGATATTTCAGTTGTTTTTTTAAAATAAATTTGCAAAACTTTATAAAATCCTGTTTTCTCTTTGTCATTATGGGGTATTGAGTGCAGATTGATGAGGGGAAAAATGAATTTAAACGATTTCAGCAGAAAGGCTGCAACACAACAAAATGTGAAAACAGTGAAGGGGTCTGAATACTTTCTGAATGCACTGCATGGAAATGCTGTTGAATGCAGAGAATGAATGGGATGGCAACATAGAGAGTAACCCAGTTTTAGGACCGGCAGAGAAGATAACTAAGAAGGAAGTTGAGGAAGCGATAAAAGCAATGAAGAGTAGAAAAGTGGGAGGGCCGACGGGAGTTGTGGGAGATATGTTGAAGGCAGCAGGAAGTTGGGGTGTGAAGAGAATGACAGAGATCTGTAATCTGGTGGTGAAAGAAGGCTGCATTCCAGTGGATTGGGAACTGAGTACCCTCGTCCCTCTATACAAGGGGAAAGGTGACCCTCTGGACTGTGGCTCGTATCGAGCGATAAAGTTATTGGAGCATGGAATGAAGGTATTGGAAAGGGTGTTAGAGATGAGGATAAGGAAGAAAGGGAAGATCGACAAAATGCAGTTTGGATTTATGCCAGGAAGAGGAACGACAGACGTGCTTTTTATTGTAAGGCAGTTGCAGGAGAAGTACATGGAGAAGAGGAAGAAGTTGTTTTTGGGTTTGTTGATCTGGAGAAAGCATTCGATAGCGTTCCACGTGAAGTAGTGACATGGGCATTGAGGAAGTTAGGAGTGGAGGAATGGTTGATCAGAGTAGTGATGGCAATGTACGAAAGAGCGCGCACAGCTGTAAGGACGAAGGACGGGAACAGTGGTGAGTTTGAGGTGAAGGTGGGAGTGCATCAGGGGTCGGTACTCAGTCCACTACTATTTGTAGCTGTGATGGAGGTGCTGGCTCAGAACGTAACCGAGGGTTTACCGTGGGAGTTGTTGTATGCAGATGATCTGGTGTTGATTGCGGAAAATATGGATGGACTGAAGGAGAAGATGAACAAGTGGAAGGAATGCATGGACACAAAAAGTCTGAAGGTGATTATCGCAAAGACGAAGGTGATGGCAAGTGGTAAAGCATGTGGTGAGGTGGAAAGAACTGGGAAGTAGCCGTGTGCTGTGTGCAGGAAGGGTGTCGGAGTGAACTCCATTCAATGTACAATGTGCGCTGAGTGGGTTCATCAAAAATGTAGTGGTTTGAGAGGGTCATTAACCAGTGTGGCAGCTACATTCAAGTGTAAGGTGTGCACAGAGGGAGCTGCAGATGGAGGAAATGTTGAGTTGGATCTTGGAGACGGCATGAAGCTGGAAGGTGTGAAAACATTTTGCTACCTAGGAGACATGCTGAATGGAGAAGGTGGATCAGACTCGGCAACGGTTGCTCGAGTGAGATGTGCATGGAAGAAGTTTCGGGAACTGAGTGGCGTGCTGACGAGGAGGGGAGTGTCATTGAAGCTGAAGGGAAAGGTGTATGCTGCATGTGCGAGAAGTGTTATGATTTATGGGAGCAAGACATGGGTAATGAACATAGAGCAGCAACAAAGGGTGGAAATGCGAATGGTTCGGTGGATGTGTGGAGTATCGTTGAGAGAGAGGAAGACAAATGATGAATTGCGAAAGATGATGGGAATGGAGCCTGTGATTGATGCTGTGAAGAGAAACAGGTTGAGATGGTTTGGTCATGTGTTGAAGAAGGATGAAAGTGACTGGTTGAGAAGAGTGATGGAAATGAATGTAGAAGGAAGCAGAGGACGGGGAAGACCGAGAAAGACTTGGCTAAAGATGGTGGAAGAAGAAATGCGGGCAAGGGGGTCAACAAGGAGAGATGCAGAAAATAAGGCAAGATGGAGAAGATTGTCATGGGGACCGCAAGGCTCTCCCCCGCTCTAGCAGGGAAAATGGCCTTAAAATGCCTGTTGTTTGTTGTCTATACCAGCAGCATTGAAGAATGTACTGTACTTCTCTATCATGTTTATCCTAGGTCATCATCCTTGGTCATCTCCAGCTGTGCAGGTAATGCTGATCAAGTGTACATATAAGCCTTCCTTTTTCATTTAGCTTGAGCACATTTTTTTTGGCTGTGACATCATGTAGAAAGTGACATCAGCATGATCAGCCATATCGCCTTACCTAGTAAGGCGTATCAACCCAGTAAGGTGCTAAAAGAGAACCAGATGGCCACATTTGTCCAAAAACATGCATGCTATGGAGTTGTAATAAAAAATATAGGTTGTCCTAGATTGAAACGCCTTTGAATCATCTATATATTTATATTGTCCGTGGTGTTTTCAGTGTTAACTTTCGTAGAAATAGAGTTATTTCTATTTATTTATTTTGTAGAATTACAAATAGTTTATTTTGTAGAAATAGAGTTCTTTCTATTTTTTTTAGAAGAATTTTCAGAAAGAACTCTTCTATGGTGCAATGTCGAGTTATTTCTAATGTGTGACAAAAACATATAATGGCCGAAGATGCAATCGGTGGCTGGATAGTTCTACATTCCATTGAAACAGACACAAGAGGAAGCAACAATGCCAGTGCATTAGTTATGGTCCACTCAGCAACTGCAAGGAGTGGTAAATATACAGCTAAACCAGAGCAGATAATGTTTGCCACCATATTGCCACAGAGAGGACGAGTCTTTTCAAGAGAAAATATGGGCCTTTAATGTCTACGACTTTGAATGCAAAATGTACTGCGAGATTCACATAACCCATATAACCCCCACCCTCTCCTTTAATCACGGACAGGTTGGTGGCCTCTGATTTTTACGGCGTATCCCATAGGGCAAAGCCGTCTCGAACAATTTGTCTGTTTGTATGTATGTATGTATGTATGTCCCCTCAAATGTACACCAATCGGAGCTGAGGATATGGTCACATGACAGGGGTGATGTGATGTGATTACGTCTGTGATGTCATCAAGGCGTATGATGGTTGACTCCACACACCACCATTTTGATTCCTGTGCCATTCAGGACGGACATATTGTCGAACCTGTCATATAACACAATCGCCATGCTCTACCTTAACATTTTTCATTCAGTCTAAAACACAAACAAACCGATTGTTAAAATGACCATCAAATATCGAAAGCATGGGCATTACGGGTCTTCCAAGACACAGTACTTATAGGCCTTAGGCTTCATGTCTTCATGGCTCACCTTCAGGCCGCTTCGGATAAATTAGTCCAGGTTTCTTGATACAGTAGTATCGTTTTTGTAATAATAATAATAATAGCGTTAATACTAATAATATAGTAAATATAACCGTAACACTGCAAACCCTTTGTCGTTATTGCAATGTTTCTAGATTGAAGCGGTGTATGGTTGGTTCGTTGTTGACTCGAAACATTGAATAAACCAGTGTCTCAAAGCAATCTCTTCACTTCCAGAGTGACAGACAGCTTAGAGACTTTCAAAATATATTAAACTAGAACGCCACTCAGTAGAGCGCATACTCCCGCTGTGGGTGGCCGCTGCTGAGCCCTATCTTCCAATGGTAAAATCCTTCAAAAAATTCCTGGATCCGGAATAATATCCTGAGCTTCACCAAAAACTAATCATTTCTTCCTTATCCGAAGGGCAATCATCCCACCAACTTTCATCCAAATCCGTTCAGAACTTTTCCAGATATCTTGTTCACAAACACATGAACACACACACGGACGGACACGATCGAATGCATTTCTCCCTGGTGGGAGTAATTACATTATTTGCATTTATTTATTATTTCAAAATATATTAATTACTTATATATTAATTATTATAATATATTATATAATATATTAAATATTGTATTAAATATATTAAATATTTAATTAATAATAATATATATATATATAATATATTATTATGAATAATGCAGGTACTATATTATTATTATAGATATTATATTAGCTTTTATATCTAATATATCTAATATATTATATCCATAGATATTATATTATATCCATATATAATTATATTATATCCATAGATATTATATTATATTATATATTATATTATTATTATATATTATATTTATTATTATATATATATTATATTATTATTATATAATATAATAAATATATATGAAATAATTATTATTAATATATATTATTATAAATATGTCTTAAAATATATTATATATATATATATATATATATATATATATATATATATATATATATATATATATATATATATATATATATATATATATATATATGTATATATATATATCTATATATATATAAAATATTAATATATATTATTAAATATGTATTAATATATATTATATTAATATAATATTAATATATATTAATATATATTATTAAATATATATTAATTATATTAATATATATTATTAAATATATATAAATATATATTATAATATATTATAAATATATATGAAATAATTAATTAAAATTATATAAATATATATTATATTATTATTATTATCTATATTATAATAGCCGTAGATGATTCTGTCTGTCTGTCTATCTGTTGGGTGTCTGTCCGGGGTGTGGCTTACTCGGTTTGCAGAGTAGCTCCACCCATAGCTCCACCCATTCTGGGAGTGGCTATAAACAAATATCCACCATTTTATTAACTCGCATAGCTTTGAGTCCTGTTTTGTAGGCCCGTGGTGTCTTGCTCTCCCCCAGTTTTATTTCAAATCAAATTCGATAAATCATTTCATTTTTCACAGTCGCTAACATAGTTTTAGACTCGGTTGAAAAAAAACGGGAAGAAAATCCGATGAAAGTTGCCGTTTATAGAACGAAATGAATTCTCAAAGGCCTGTAACTTCAAGGCCATTGAGTCTCTCTCACGCCTTTATCTCCAATCTAACTCACCATATGATTTCATTTTTATCGATGGTTTTACTTTTAGACTCGGTGTCAGCAATAATTGAGAACAATCCACACACGCGGGAAAATGCAGAGATATATTTTTTAAAATCGCGTCATGGTGTATCATACTGCATACACCGCCCAACATGACACCGCCGGCAATGTGTCGATATATATTAAAAATTCGCTTTTGCTTTTCCGTTATGATATATTACTATTTCGTTTGATGATAGTCGTCACAAAAACGTCAACAATGATGCCGACATATATTTCTTCGTTTTTATTTCATTCAACATATTAGCCGGAAGTAAAATATGTTTCAGGAAATTACCGAGAGATATTTCTTCGTTTTTTTTATTAGTTATGTGCGCATACACTTTAAATAGGTTTATTTGAAATCTTTAATTTTCCACAAACATTCCACACACGCGGGAAAATGCAGAGATATATTTTTTAAAATCGCGTCATGGTGTATCATACACCGCCCAACATGACACCGACGGCAATGTGTCGATATCTATTTTAAATTCGCTTTTGCTTTTCCGTTAAGATATATTACTTTTTCGTTTGATGACAGTCGTCACAAAAACGTCAACAATGATGCCGACATATATTTCTTCGTTTTTATTTCATTCAACATTAGCCGGAAGTAAAATATGTTTCAGGAAATTACCGAGAGATATTTCTTCGTTTTTTTTATTAGTTATGTGCGCATACACTTTAAATAGGTTTATTTGAAATCTTTAATTTTCCACAATATAATTTACTTGCCATTTATCATTTGATGATTACGAGACACTTCCTCTTGAGGATCGCGACAATTCATGCGCTGCGTGGAAACTTCTATTTCCAAAATGAATGAGACGATCGATGAAGAACGCAGACTTGAACAGGATGCAGCAAGAAAGCGAATGAGACGGGCGAACGAGTCCATCGACGAACGTCAATGCAAACTTGCGGGGTCACCCGTGGGAATCCCACGGGCATGGACGTGTGTGACATTTCGACATATTGAGTTAGATGCTGCACATTCATTTTTACAAAATGGTTACTGGCAAGTCATCAGATCCAGAAATGGTGTAATGAACACAATTTATTTACGCGCAAGCAAGAAAGCAAGACGGCCCGATTTCCGATTCCGACGGGCCGACGGGCGAGACGGGCCGACGGGCGAGGCGGGCCGATTTGGAGCAAGAAAAAGAACGAGACGGGAGAAAAACGAGAGAAACGAGACGGGGAAAGCCGATTGGAGGGGCGAGTGAGGAGCGATTGGAGAGGCGAGTGAGGAGCGATTGGAGAGGCGAGTGAGGAGCGATTGGAGAGGCGAGTGACGAGCGATTGGAGAGGCGAGTGAGGAGCGATTGGAGAGGCGAGTGAGGAGCGATTGGAGAGGCGAGTGAGGAGCGATTGGAGAGGCGAGTGAGGAGCGATTGGAGAGGCGAGTGAGGAGCGATTGGAGAGGCGAGTGAGGAGCGATTGGAGAGGCGAGTGAGGAGCGATTGGAGAGGCGAGTGAGGAGCGATTGGAGGGGCGAGTGAGGAGCGATTGGAGGGGCGAGTGAGGAGCGATTGGAGAGGCGAGTGAGGAGCGATTGGAGAGGCGAGTGAGGAGCAATTGGAGAGGCGAGTGACGAGCGATTGGAGAGGCGAGTGAGGAGCGATTGGAGAGGCGAGTGAGGAGCGATTGGAGAGGCGAGTGAGGAGCGATTGGAGAGGCGAGTGAGGAGCGATTGGAGAGGCGAGTGAGGAGCGATTGGAGAGGAGAGTGAGGGATTGGAGAGGAGAGGAGTGTGAGGGATTGGAGAGGTGAGGGATTGGAGAGGAGAGGAATGTGAGGGATTGGAGAGGAGAGGAGTGCTAGGTGGAGAGAGGAGAGTGTCAGGTGGAGACAGGAGAGTGTCAGGTGGAGAGAGGAGAGTGTCAGGTGGAGAGGAGTGAGGGGTCACATATTATGTGAAATAAATTAATTGTGTTCATTACACCATTTCTGGATCTGATGAATTGCCAGTAACCATTTTGAATGTGCAGCATCTAACTCAATATGTCGAAATGTCCCACGGGTGACCCCACTATATTTCTTCGTTTTTATTTCATTCAACATTATTATCCGGAAGTAAAGGTTCACATGTTCATTTCACGTGTGCAAAAACAAACTCCATTTCACGTGTGCATGGACATGAAACACAGACGGGAAATTGCTAACAGATATTTCGTTCGAGGCAATTATACACCGCCCAAATAAAATATTTCACCGATACACCGAGCGAATTTCAGCGAATTTCAGCGAATTTCACCGAGTTTCAGGAAATTACCCAGAGATATTTCTTCGTTTTTATTTCATTAGTTACTAGCAGAAGTACTCAGCGTTGCCGGGCGGGGGAGGGGGGAAGGGCACGTACACTTTAAACATGTATATACATGTGGGATGTGGGATATATACATGTGGGACGTGTGTGTGTGTGTGTGTGTGTGTGTGTGTGCGTGTGTGCGCGCGTGCATATATGTGTGTGTGTGTGTGTGTGTGTGTGTGTGTGTGTGTGTGTGTGTGTGTGTGCGTGCATATATGTGTATGTGTATATATATGTCTGTGTGTGTGTGTGTGTCTGTATGTGTATATGTGTGTGTGTGTGTGTATATGTGTGTGTGTGTGTGTGTGTGTGTATGTATGTGTGTGTGTGGGTGTACATGTGTGTATGTGTATATATATGTGTGTGTATATGTGTATGTGCATATGTGTATGTGTGTGCATGTGTGTCGGTGTACATGTGTGTGTACACATGTGTATGTGTGTGTGTATATATGTGTGTATGTGTATATATGTGTGTGTCTGTATGAGTATATATGTGTGTCTGTATGTGTATATATATATGTGTGTGCATGTGTGTGGGTGTACATGTGTGTGTATGCGTGTGTGTGTGTATGTATGTATATGTGTGTATGTGTATGCATGTGTGTGTGTGTCTGTGTGTGTGTATGTGTATATGTGTATGTGTCTGTGTGTGTATATGTGTATGTGTGTGCATGTGTGTGTATCCATATGTGTATGTGTATATGTGTGTATGTGTATATGCATGTGTCTGTGTACATGTGTGTGTACGTGTACGTGCATGTGTGTGTGTGTGTGTGTGGATGTGTATGTGTGTTTGCGTGTGTGTGTGTATGTGTATATGTGTGTCGGTGTACGTGTGTGTGTGTGTATGTGTGTGTGTGTGTGTTTGTGTGGGTGTGTGAATAAGAGAGAGACCGAATTGTGAGATACAGAAATGAAAAAACGAGGTGTGTGTGTGTGTGTGTGTGTGTGTGTGTGTGTGTGTGTGTGTGTGTGTGTGTGTGTGTGTGTGTGTGTGTGTGTGTGTTATTGTGAAACAGGTGCAGCATCTAACTCAATATGTCGAAATGTCACACACGTCCATGCCCGTGGGATTCCCACGGGTGACCCCACTAGTCTATATTATAATAGCCGTAGATGATTCTGTCTGTCTGTCTGTCTATCTGTTGGGTGTCTGTCCGGGGTGTGGCTTACTCGGTTTGCAGAGTAGCTCCACCCATAGCTCCACCCATTCTGGGAGTGGCTATAAACAAATATCCACCATTTTATTAACTCGCATAGCTTTGAGTCCTGTTTTGTAGGCCCGTGGTGTCTTGCTCTCCCCCAGTTTTATTTCAAATCAAATTCGATAAATCATTTCATTTTTCACAGTCGCTAACATAGTTTTAGACTCGGTTGAAAAAAAACGGGAAGAAAATCCGATGAAAGTTGCCGTTTATAGAACGAAATGAATTCTCAAAGGCCTGTAACTTCAAGGCCATTGAGTCTCTCTCACGCCTTTATCTCCAATCTAACTCACCATATGATTTCATTTTTATCGATGGTTTTACTTTTAGACTCGGTGTCAGCAATAATTGAGAACAATCCACACACGCGGGAAAATGCAGAGATATATTTTTTAAAATCGCGTCATGGTGTATCATACACCGCCCAACATGACACCGCCGGCAATGTGTCGATATATATTAAAAATTCGCTTTTGCTTTTCCGTTATGATATATTACTATTTCGTTTGATGATAGTCGTCACAAAAACGTCAACAATGATGCCGACATATATTTCTTCGTTTTTATTTCATTCAACATATTAGCCGGAAGTAAAATATGTTTCAGGAAATTACCGAGAGATATTTCTTCGTTTTTTTTATTAGTTATGTGCGCATACACTTTAAATAGGTTTATTTGAAATCTTTAATTTTCCACAAACATTCCACACACGCGGGAAAATGCAGAGATATATTTTTTTTAAATCGCGTCATGGTGTATCATACACCGCCCAACATGACACCGACGGCAATGTGTCGATATCTATTTTAAATTCGATATATCATTTCATTTTTCACAGTCGCTAACATAGTTTTAGACTCGGTTGAAAAAAAACGAGAAGAAAATCCGATGAAAGTTGCCGTTTATAGAACGAAATGAATTCTCAAATGCCTGTAACTTCAAGGCCATTGAGTCTCTCTCACGCCTTTATCTCCAATCTAACTCACCATATGATTTCATTTTTATCGATGGTTTTAGAGTCGGTGTCAGCAATAATTGAGAACATTCCACACACGCGGGAAAATGCAGATATATTTTTTAAAATCGCGTCATGGTGTATCATACACCGCCTAACATGACACCGACGGCAACGTGTCGATACATATTAAAAATTCGATATATCATTTCATTTTTCACAGTCGCTAACATAGTTTTCGACTCGGTTGAAAAAAAACGGGAAGGAAATCCAATGAAAGTTGCCGTTTATAGAACGAAATGAATTCTCAAACGCCTGTAACTTCAACTTCAAGGCCATTGAGTCTCTCTCACGCCTTTATCTCCAATCTAACTCACCATATGATTTCATTTTTATCGATGGTTTTGGACTCGGTGTCAGCAATAATTGAGAACATTCCACACACGCGGGAAAATGCAGAGATATATTTTTAAAAATCGCGTCATGGTGTATCATACACCGCCCAACATGACACCGACGGCAACGTGTCGATATATATTAAAAATTCGCTTTTGCTTTTCCGTTAAGATATATTACTTTTTCGTTTGATGACAGTCGTCACAAAAACGTCAACAATGATGCCGACATATATTTCTTCGTTTTTATTTAATTCAACATTATTAGCCGGAAGTAAAATATGTTTCAGGAAATTACCGAGAGATATTTCTTCGTTTTTTAAAATTAGTTATGTGCGAATACACTTTAAATAGGTTTATTTGAAATCTTTAATTTTCCACAATATAATTTACTTGCCATTTATCATTTGATGATTACGAGACAAATTCCTCTTGAGGATCGTGACAATTCATGCGCTGCGTGGAAACTTCTATTTCCAAAATGAATGAGACGATCGATGAAGAACGCAGACTTGAACAGGATGCAGCAAGAAAACGAATGAGACGGGCGAACGAGTCCATCGACGAACGTCAATGCAAACTTGCGGGGTCACCCGTGGGAATCCCACGGGCATGGATGTGTGTGACATTTCGACATATTGAGTTAGATGCTGCACATTCATTTTTACAAAATGGTTACTGGCAAGTCATCAGATCCAGAAATGGTGTAAAAACCACCGTTTAGAGGCCATTTTTCCCCGCAAAGCGGGGGTTGGCCTTTTCGGGGACCGTGGTAGTTGTTGTTTTTTTGTCCCCTTTTTGAAGCAATGTTTTACGGCCGGATGCCCTTCCTGACGCCAACCCTTTTTGCCGCCTTCAACGACAAACAGGGAATTACCAGTGAACTGGTACTCAATTAGCCGACCTCGGAAGGATGACAGGCTGAGTCAACCCCACTGGCATTAATTCGGCGATCGACCGAGATTCGAACCCAGGATCCTAAGCCGGCACCCTAGCCGCTAGCCCAACACCAGAAATGGTGTCATGAACACAATTTATTTACGCACAAGCACAAAAGCAAGACGGGCCGATTTCCGATTCCGACGGGCCGACGGGCGAGACGGGCCGATTTCCGATTCCGACGGGCCGATTTGGAGCAAGAAAAAGAACGAGACGGGAGAAAAAGGAGAGAAACGAGACGGGGAAAGCCGATTGGAGAGGCGAGTGAGGCGCGATTGGAGAGGAGTGTGAGGCGCGATTGGAGAGGAGTGTGAGGCACGATTGGAGAGGAGTGTGAGGCGTGATTGGAGAGGAGTGTGAGGCACGATTGGAGAGGAGTGATTGGAGGGGAGTGTGAGGCACGATTGGAGAGGAGTGTGAGGCACGATTGGAGAGGAGTGTGAGGCGCGATTGGAGAGGAGTGTGAGGCGCGATTGGAGAGGAGTGTGAGGCGCGATTGGAGAGGCGTGTGAAGGATTGCAGAGGAGAGGAGTGTGAGGGATTGGAGAGGTGAGGGATTGGAAAGGAGAGGGATGTGAGGGTTTGGAGAGGAGAGGAGTGCTAGGTGGAGAGAGGAGAGTGTCATGTGGAGACAGGAGAGTGTCAGGTGGAGACAGGAGAGTGTCAGGTGGAGAGGAGTGAGGGGTCACATATTATGTGAAATAACTAAATTCACACCATTTCTGGATCTGATGACTTGCCAGTAACCATTTTGTAAAAATGAATGTGCAGCATATAACTCAATATGTCGAAATGTCACACACATCCATGCCCGTGGGATTCCCACGGGTGACCCCGCTAGTATATAATATTGTCGCGCAACTCCGGTTAACACTAGAGTCGCGGATGGCCTAAACGGTCGTATTGGAGGCAACTACCCAAACACGGATTTTACTATGGCCGCGCGGGAGGAAGGAGGAGAATGGAAGCTGCACAAGCGCTTAACTGCGACACTCCGACCCTGTAGGGCAATCAACTCAAGCGGGCACAGGTTTAACAGGGGAAGCAAAATAATACAAGGGTTTATTCAAATAAAAGCAAGAACAGGAAAATGTGACGATAAACCTAAGTCCTAATTTGGGATCCCACACACACAGATATCAAATACAAGACAAGGGAATATGAATACGAAAGAAAACAATTGTCTCGTCATGTAAAGTGTAACCGCGGAGCTCGGGCTTATCCGGTCTTTATCGTCCTGTTCTTGGCTGCCTTCCAACATGGCTCCGTTCGGCCCTGATGTACCCACGAGGCCTTGCTCCAAGTTCCACAAGCCCCGTTCGTCCACCACGAGGTCCCTCGCTCCAAGTGCCACAAGGCCTCGCTCCAAGCGCCACGAGCCAAACACAGGCCAGCGGCTCCACACGAGGTTGATCTCCACACAAAGCACAAAAAGACAGGAACGGAGAGAACGCAGGTGTGACTGCACGCTACCAGCCAAGCAAAAGGACGTCCAAGCGAAACAACGGAACGTGTCAGAAGCAGCGAACTCCACTCGGGCAAGGCAAGACGAAGAAGACCGAGCGCCGCTAGAGACTGCCAGGGCCAGGAATCTAACTTCGCCAACTCACTCACTCTCGTCCTTCCAACTCGCTTCTCAAAACCCAACTCGTGCTGCGCAACTCACTCACTCGAACCAAAGTCCTCGTCTCTGCGAACTCAACTCACTCTCGTCCTTCCAACTCGCTTCTCAAAACACAACTCGTGCTGCGCAACTCACTCACTCGAACCAAAGTCCTCGTCTCTGCGAACTCAACTAACTCCAATGGTGTTCGGCGCTCGCTAATATCACCTTCTTCGTGACGTCAGCCCTGGCACGCTGCCAACCAATCAGTCTCCTCCACCGACTCACCCAGGTGCACGCCCACTGCATCACTCCCACTCCCGCTCCCTGCTCCTGGTGTCATAGGATCCCACACACAACAGATTTCGGAGACGAGACGGAGATGAATTAATAAAGAAAAACGTTCGTTATGTTTGGGGGAATGGGTAATGGCCTTATCTGTCTTGTCGTCTTCTTCTTGTAACGCGGCCCCGCTCGGCCGCCACCAGGCCTCGCTCCAAGCACCACAGCAACGTGAAGGCCCGAACCAACGCCCACTCTGCCCGCACACGACGAGGTCCCCCGCTGCAAACTCCAAAGCACCGAGCACCGCTAGAGACTGCCAGAGCACGAGCGTAGATGTCCAAAACCAAGAGAGCAACTCAACGACTCGTCACCTCAGGCCGTGAACTGCAACCCAACTGCCGCGCAACTCAACTCTGCGCAACTCAACTCTGTGCACTCAACTCTGCGGAATCAACTCTGCGCACTCAACTCTGCCACATGAACTGCCCTCTCCTCTTCAACTCGACTCTCCTCTCAACTTCAGATCAAACTCGTCTCTCAGGAATGTAACTGCTTTCCCAACTCGTCTGCTAGGAATGTCACTGCTCGCAATGGCGTTCGGCGCTCGTTCATCAACTGCCCGAAAAATGGCATTCGGCCTCGATAGTATCTGCTGGCCCGTGACATCAGCATTGGCGCACTGCCAACCAATCAGTCTCCTCCACCGACTCGCCAGCTCACCCAGGTGCACGCCCACTGCGCCACTCCCACTCACGCTCCCTGCTCATTATGGCATAGCGCGTACTATTCGAGATGGATAGGCCTCTCGGAGGTGTAAGTGGCGGCGGCCATTCGGCGGTGTCCTGGCCCGGTTTCTCCCCAAGTCATGTCAGGGGAGGGCGTTACTTAGTGTTGTACTAAATGTCCTAACTAATGTCTAAGTGGTGTGCAGTGCCAAAAGGGACAAAGGTTTGTCTAACCAGGTGAGACATAACATACAAGGGCGCTACTCCTTAATCCCAACACTACTTATCACTCGAACCTCCTGGTAGATTCACAATTATACATCTTAACTGACAAAACGCCTACACATGAAGAACTTATTACAGGTAGTTTTCCTTACCGCGACACACGAAGCATGTTACCTACTCAGATCTAACTGCTCTACATATTGCTCTACCACATCGACATAACACAATTATTATATTATATATATTATATTATATATTATATAATTATATTACATATATAATTTATTAAAAATATATTAATTACACAGTATTTCAAAATATATTCAATACTTACATTATTTGCTAACTGGTATCTTCACCCAGGTCATACTATCCTCTTCAACTAAAGTATCAAACAAGCCCGGCTATGCCGATGTTAGACTTTCGGTCTTGTTTTTATACAACCCTTATTGTACCCTTGTTCCCTCTGCTCCTTTGGCCCTCCATTTCCTCAACGCCACACACATTCTTTCAGTTTATCCCTCGTTAAACCCCCAAAGTTCAGGCATGCTCACCATCACTACTTTGTTCCTCTTTTCTCCTACTTGGTGAAGTGCCTTCATATTTTTGGTCCCAGTATTCCCTCTTGGGCTTCATGTTGAACAGGGTGGTGTAAAAGCAGGGGGCGGATAGTGGGGTGGAGGCGGGTTAGAGGGTGGAAAAATACTGCAAGCAGAACGATTTGTGGGGCAATATGGGGGTGGGACAGGGGGGAGAAAGAGAGCCACAGTTTGGGGCCAGATGGAGTTAAAACATTTGTGAGTAAGAGGGGATAGGTGGAAGTAAGGAGGGTGGAACAAGGTGGATGACCTATGACGTCACAATTATCATAAAAACATTCTGCATGGGTTTCATTCCTACCCTGAAAGTTTCGTCTCAATCGGACATCTGGTTGCTGAGAAAAACGAGGTTCAGCCCGTACAGATGGACGGACGGATGGACGGACAACCCGAAAACATGCCTCGGCCACCTTTGGGGGCGGAGGGATAAAAAGTGCAAGGTTGCCAGGAAGTTTATATGTTGGAACCCATCTGTGGATTGGTCCCATCGGCCGATGGGTCTGACCCATCTGTGGATGCACGAGAAATGACAATGCAGACCCATCGGCCGATGGGTCTGCGCCATCTGCGGATGTGTTGTTCACCTTGAAGGAATGTGTTGACAGAATGGTGCTCTTCAATCAGGTACACAGTCATTGGAATTACATGTGGTAGGAATTTAACAGAGATGATTTTTAAATGTTTAACAGATTAAACCACATGTCACGGACTGCTTTATAAACATTTATGACATCAATTGCTTATTTTTAGGTTCAAATAAACATTCTCATCCACCATTGATGCATAGGAAACACAGATGGGTTCACCTTCAAGGTGAACAACACATCCGCAGATGGCGCAGACCCATCGGCCGATGGGACCGATCCACAGATGGGTTCCAACATATATACTAGAATATGAAAAGGTACAGCCAAGTAGTAGTCAGGTTCACTATGTTTTTTCGTTCAAAATTTTGGTAGATTAGCAAAACTATACATTTTTGGAATAGTCAGAGCATGAGGAATCCAAAAATTAATGTTTACATTTCCGTAGACACCTTTGCGAAAATGACACTCAGGACAGTGATGAAGATCTGTAAAAGCATATTCCTGAACGGTATAGACCTCGTAGATCCTGTGTATAGGACTTATAGTTCAATCTGATACTACCTATAACTTCCTATAACAACCTATAACTTCAAAGGACTTGCAATATCATGTATTATGTAATACAGTTATATCACAAATATAAAGACAATGGTTTTCAATAACCTTTGTTTGTTGCTTTTCTATAATCCTGAGCACTATTTTGAGGCCTTTATTGGATTCCTTGACCCAGAAAACATAGGATTAGCATATTTAATTAAGTCTCTCGGTTGACTAGAAGCCGAGATCGCGCAAAATATGTATTTTATGGCGGCCATTTTGAAAATCCAAAATGGCGGCCATGCAGGTGTCTGTGCAAATGCCAACATTGATTTTCAGATTCTCCATGCTCTGAAGATTCCAAAAATGTACAGGTTTGCTAATCCCAAAATTTTGAACGAAATTATATTTGTTAACATAGTGAACCTGACTATAGGTTAATGAAATCAACTATTCTTCAAGGTGTCCCCCCGTTACACGTACACATTCCCCATTATGTGGTAACGTCTTAATGTGAATGTATGTCGAAACGTTTGGGAGATGGGTAAGCAGCCCTTTGGGGCCACATGCTTTGCCGTATTCATCATCCCGAAACTTAATTCCATCCGGATATTCTGTGAGTGGGCAAAGAGGTTAAAATTACAAGGTGACAGGTATGATTAGTAAATAAACAAGAATAGCACTCAGGAGAGCACATACCTCCAATAGGATGAACAGTTTACGTTTTGTACCCCACTGATAGACCGGATCTGGATTCTGACAAGAACCAAAATGTAATCATCTTGATCTTGTTTCCTAACAAACTCATGTATTGCCAGGAAGTTTATATGTTGGATCCACAACATCCACAACTTTTCATCCACAACTTTTCGAACATCCACAACTTTTCGAAACATCATACATGTCATTTTTTGGCTCCATCTCTCAATGGTGAAGAATCACTTTATAAAAATTAAAAATTTTCATAACCGGATCCAGATCTTCACTAAAATCGAATCAATTCTTCCTCGTCACACAGCGAACCTGTCCACCAAATTTCATCCGAATCCGTCCACAACTTGTTGATACTCGTTTGTCCTGTTCACAAACAGACAGACAGACAGACAGACAGACAGACATGGGTGATAACTTAACCTCCATCCATCGCAGATCGATGGTAATGAGTGCGTTTCCAAGGTGATGGTTTATCAGTCATAGAACGTTTAAATACATTAGCCAAATCACACGTGCTGGAGCTTCCACAGGTATGCATGAGCTATTATTACCTGGCAGTGTCAGATAAATGCGTCATTTTATCACCGTGACGATACGAGGCTGTTCTTGCCATTCGATCTCGTTCAGATTATATCAGAGAGAGGAAAAACTTTGATGGTTTTCCCCAATGTTACATTTTAATGAATGAATTGTTCATTGTCTTGTGGTGTTAGTGTGCACCAGCACGACTACCAGGGACAATGTAAAAACACCATGAACTGTGAACGTGTCTAAGATATCGAGTCTAGGTTCGTAATCCCGACCCAGCTATAAACTGCCGCCCTGGTGTTTCACAATGTGTGTGCCGTCCTCAGATGGGAGTCAAACTGGGCATCCCATCTGCCAACATTAGCTCAAGATACCATGGTCCATGGTGTCCTTCGCCAATAGTAGGCGAGCTATCTCCGGCACCATGACCACATTCCAAATTCATACTCCAACTAATTGTTGAACGTCAGGCCTGGCCAGCCAGTTCGTGAAAGAAAAAACCGATCCCACAAAAAAGTTGGAATAATGGCTGTTAAAAAAAAGAAGATCGAAGAAGTATTTTACTGTTACTTTTGAAACGTATTTTACTGCTTTGATTAGAAAATTAATGAGATCTAACTTTTTATTACTATTGTGGTTTTTTTTTACTATTATATATTTCATTATTATTGGGACGACACGTTGGTTCAGGATGTTTTAAAAATTAATTAACCTTTTTTTTTTTAAAGCTGATTTCTTTATTTATTGATTTTTTATTTATATATTTCTTTTTCATTAATTTTTTATCTATTTGTTTCTTTATTTATTAATTGATGTATTTATTTATTTATTCATAGATTTTTATATATATTGATTTCTTTTTCATTTGTTTATTTATTGATTATTTATTTATTTATCGATTTTTTATTTCTTGATTTATTTATTTGTTTGTTTATTTTTTATTTATTGATCTATTTATTTATTAATTACTTTATTGAATGATTTTTTATTTATTGATTTCTTTATTGATTTTTTTATTTGATTTTTAAAATGTTTATTTATTGTTTTATTGATTTTTCATTTGATTTTTAAAATTTGTTTATTTATTGATTTATTGATTTTTTATTTATATATTTCTTTTCAATTAATTTTTTTATCTATTTGTTTCTTTATTTATTAATTGATGTATTTATGTATTTATTCATAGATTTTGTTATTTATTGATTTCTTTTTCATTTGTTTTTATATTGATTATTTATTTATCGATTTTTTTATTTATTGATTTATTTATTTGTTTGTTTATTTCTTATTTATTGATCTATTTATTTATTGATTACTTTATTGAATGATTTTTTATTGATTTCTTTATTGATTTTTTTATTTGATTTTTTAAATTTGTTTACTTATTGATTTATTGATTTTTTTATTCATCGATTTCTTTATTGATTATTTATTCATTTCTTTTTATTTATTTGTTCATCTATTTATTTATTGATTTCTTTATTTATTGAATTTTTCTTTATATATTTCTTTATTTCGTTCTTTTTATTTATTTATTTCCTTCTTTCTTTCTTTCTCGAAAAGTCCTTGTGACAAACTAGTTATAAAAAGAACGTTGCCGAAGTTTGAGGTCACAATGACTGAATGCTCTGAGGTCCCTAAAATTAGATTTCAAGACGAAGTGAATGGGCGAGGGTGAAACCGCTGTCGGGTTTTGTTAAAAGCTTGTGGCAGCTGTCTTATCATGAGTCAGACAAGGCTCGAGTTTCACTCCTTACTTTCATACTTTGGCTCTTTCCACCTGACACAAGCTATCCATCCATATTTAGAGCAACGTGGTAATAATAGCCGCAGACTAAGGGCGGTCGTCGCTAATACGATCGGCCGGTTCGAGTACAGATTCGTACACAGCACGAGCAGCGACCGAAGGAGACCGACGGTTTACCTGCAAGCAGTACCTGAGTCCCAGCACCGAGAGCCTCGCAATGGATGTCCGAGCTGGATCCCTCGCAGAGGAATTGCGCGTTTACCAAATGACTCTCCTACAAGAAGGCTTCCGCAACTTGTTGGACGAAGACAAGTTTATAGATTGTCTTGTTAAAGTTGGCGACAAGAACCTTCCTTGCCACAGACTGGTGCTCGCTGCTTGCAGTCCGTACTTCCGAGCGATGTTCCTGCCGGACGCGGACGAAGGTGACGAATCGGCCGCAAAGAGCAAAGGGGAGACACAAAAGGACGTTGAGGTATCGAAAGAAGTAGTCTTGGACGACATCGATCCAACAATCATGGAGAACATACTGCGCTACCTGTACACGTCAGAGATCGATATCACGGACGACAACGTTCACGGGATTTTTACCGTAGCAAACATGCTTCAAATCCCGTCCATCTTCACCGTGTGCGTGTCCTACTTGCAGCGACGTCTCGGTATCACGAACTGTCTTTCCGTTTTTCGCCTCGGGCTCCTGCTCGACTGTCCGCGCCTCGCTGTGGTCGCCCGGGACTTCATCGCCGAGCGCTTCAGGGTGGTAAGCAAGGACCCGGACTTCCTGCAGCTCGCCCCGCACGAGTTAATCGCCATTATCTCCGCCAATGGGCTGAACGTCGAACGGGAGGAAGAGGTGTTTGAAACGGTGATCTCCTGGGTAAAAACAGACCGAGAAGCACACGCGGACAGCTTGACCGATGTTTTTGACTGCATTCGATTCCGTCTAATGTCCATAGACTTTTTTCGGGACAAAGTAGAGAAGAATGAATTTGTCAAAGTGAACCCGAAATTGCAGAAAAAGCTACAGCTGGTGAGTACAACACACACACACACACACACACACACACACACACACACACACACACACACACACACACACACACACACACACACACACACACACACACACACACACACACACACACATCGACATCACAGATCCACACACACATACATCTACATCTACATCTACATCACAGATCCACCGGGTATGTACGTGTGTGTGTGTGTGTATGTGTATGTGTGTGTATGTGTGTGTGTGTGTGTGTGTGTGTGTGTGTGTGTGTGTGTGTGTGTGTGTGTGTGTGTGTGTGTGTGTGTGTGTGTGTATGCATGTAAGTTGTTTCTGCCTGCCATCCCCACACATGGGTGGCCCCAGGAGATGGAAGGGAGATGCACCATGTCCCAAAGTATACACCTCTGTTCGTGTGTGTGTTTATTTATCTGTGTGTATACAGTCATGTGAAAAAGTAAGTACACCCCATGTAAAGATTTGACTTTTTCAACATATTTCAACATACAGCTATTTGATCTTCATTTCAACAATATTGATAGATAAAGGTGATATAATATAACAAATATCATGAAACATTTACATTTTGTAGTCCATTGTATAATTTAAATAAACATAAATGCAAATTTCGCATGTGGAAAAAGTAAGTACACCCTTGGCTCTAATAGGTGGTATTGCCCCCTTTGGCAGAATCAACCTCAAGTAGGCGTTTCTTATAACTGTCTACCAGTCTCTGACATCGACTGGGAGAAATTTTTGCCCACTCCTCCATGCAGAATTCTTTCAGCTGTGCGATGTTTGAGGGGTTTCTTGCATGCACAGCTCATTTCAAATCCCCCCACAACATCTCGATGGGATTTAGATCCGTGCTTTGCTTGGCCATTCCAGAACCCTCCATTTCTTTCTTTTCAGCCATTCCTTGGTGGATTTACTGGTATGTTTAGGGTCATTGTCATGTTGCAAGGTCCACCTTCAGTTGAGCTTCAACTTTCCGACAGATGGCCTCACATTATCCTCAAGCACCCTCTGGTACAATGAAGAATTCATAGTTGATTCTACGATGGTGAGCTGCCCAGGCCCTGATGCATCAAAGCTGCCCCAAACCATGATATTTCCACCACCATGCTTTACAGTTGGTATCAGGTTATTGTGGTCAAATGCTGTCTTTGGTTTTCGCCAAATATGTCTTCTGGTACTTTGGCCAATTAGCTCTACCTTTGACTCATCTGTCCAGAGCACATTGTTCCAGAAGTGCTGGTCTTTGCCTTGGTGTTCATTGGCAAACTTTAGTCTTGCCCTGATTTTCTTTCTGGACAGCAAAGCTTTCCTCCTGGCACACCCCCATGTAGATCAAATTTGTGCAGCCTCTTTCTAATGGTAGACTCGCACACTTTGACATCAACAGTGGCAAGAGCTACCTGTAGGTCCCGTGATGACATGACATGCTGACATTCTTGCGGTCTGCTCTCAGGCTGAACTTGCTGGGGCGGCCTGGCCTGAACAAGTTGGCAGTTGTTTGGAATCTTCTCCACTTATAGATGATCTTCCGGACAGTCGAATGATTGATTTCAAATTGTTTGGAGATCTTTTTAAATCCCTTCCCAGACTCGTAGGCATCTATAACCTTCTTTCTGAAGGCCTCAAAGAGCTCTTTTGATCTAGGCATGGTGATGCCGCACACTTCAACAACAAAGAGCAAACCAAACGAAATGTCTGAGGTTTAAATAAGACAGGGTCCTCCAAGATCTTCTCTAACGATGTTCTAATCATTTGCACCTGAGCTGGCACACCTGATTCTAATTTTAGGTATTTGAAGGAGTGATAAATGTAGGGGTGTACTTACTTTTTCCACATGCGAAATTTGCATTTATGTTTATTTAAATTATACAATGGACTACAAAATCTAAATGTTTCATGATATTTGTTTTATTATATCACCTTTATCTCTCAATATTGTTGAAATAAAGATCAAATAGCTGTATGTTGAAATATGTTGAAAAAGTCAAAACTTTACATGGGGTGTACTTACTTTTTCACTTGACTGTATGTGTATGTGCACGTGCTCAAGTATGTATGTGTGTATATTTTTGTGTGTATTTGTGCATGTGTGTGTATAAAATGTGTAATATGTCACTCACAAGATGTGTACATAATATACTACTGTAGAACATGTCATGCATATTATGTGTATATACAATACACTATGTGTATAATATGCATGTATATATAATGTATAATAATAACAATAATATAATGTATAATAATAATAATAAAACGTATAATAATAATCTTACTATATAATTCACCAAATGTCTATGTGTATATACAATACACTATGTGTATAATATGCATGTATATATAATGTATAATAATAACAATAATATAATGTATAATAATAATAATAAAACGTATAATAATAATCTTACTATATAATTCACCAAATGTCTGTCTGTCCGTTCGAAGGTACCGCAAAAATGGCTGAACCGATCTCAACGAAATTTTGGGTGGGTAATGCTGGGACCCCCTGGAGTAAAATAGGCGATATTGTTTTTCCAATTTTTTTTCCAATTTTCCAGTTTTTCCAAACACGATGGAATAATATTTACTGATATGAACAGTGATGTGGCTTTTGTTGAAATTCTACAAATACTGTTTATTCTACGTACCAGAAGAGAGTAGATCGACTCCTGACGAACTTTTCCTATATAAACGTGCAGCTCCGAAGTAACATGGCAGCGTGTGCAAAGCGACTGAGAAACAGGTGTAGCGGCCGCATCCGTGTTACAGATTCGGCGCGCACTCTTCACACATAAACGTGCGACTGAGAAAGACGTGCAGCGGCCGCTTCCGTTTTGCAGAATTCAATCTTTTTTTCAAAATGGGTGCCATGTACTGTTTAGATTTTGATGATTTGCGTGTGATATGATTCAACGGATGTTTATATGAATCGTTTAAAATAAAAAAAGCCTTCAATTTCTGATATTTTGCCTTTTCATTTGGGCTTCCCAATTGAAGCCCCGCCCATAGGGCGGGTACCGTTGCTAGTAATATAGAACGTATAATAATAATAATAATAATAATAATAATATAACGTATAATAATAATAATATAACGTATAATAATAATGTGTGTATACAATAGCATGCAAAACATGTGTATAAACCATAATCATGCATGTGTATGTGCAAATCAGACAGACCATTGTACATGTGTGTGCGTGGGCACACGTCACCGCCACCAGTCCTCATCTTTCTCAGGTCCTCCTTCCACTCGGGTCCACCAAATATAAGGCCCCCTTCCCACTCGCACAACCGCTTGAGCGAACGATACAAAACTTTAAACTTTGCAGCACCGACCATGGAGATTTTTTAAAAACAAACGTACAAGATAATTGGATGGAAAGTGTGACTGGTGTTCCACAAAATCAGTTTTCTGCAGGCATTGGTGTTGTGACGTGTGGGTGTTTCACATATCAGGAATAAATGGCCGAGTGAATAGGTAAAGGGTAAAAAAACAAATAGGTAAAAGGATGAAATTCGAAACTGCAACCTTCAATTCACACACAAACTCATTTACTTACTAAACCAGACAACTCGTCCTCAAAATGACCTTTTCACACAGAAATTAAGTAATAATCTTCAAACGATACGAGAAGGACGGAGCTTGAATTTGAACCTTGAGCAGCAACTCCTCATTCGTACAATGACCCGGTGGGACAAACATCGTGTTTGTACCTGTTGTGACGTTGTGGAGTGCAGGATGGGATTCAAACTTATCTGGAATAACCTTCATCTGCCGTGTGCTCAGGTGAGTGGTGAAGGAGCTCGTCACTCACAGGAAAACTCCAATGGTCGATCACCTCAACGCAGATAATTCCAAGCACAGTCAACTAGAACAGCACTGAATAGTTTACGTTTTGTATCCCAATGATAAGCAGGATCTGGATCCTGACCTGAACCAAAATCTAATCGGCTTGTTCTTGTCACCTATCCAACTTATCCACCTAGTTTTATAATAATCCATCCAAAACCTTTTGAAATACCATCTATTATACAAGAGAGCTGTCTCTCTGTGTGTGTCGCCATTTTTCTCAGAGATGGCTGAACGGATCTTCGTCAAACTTTCAGAGGTCCATCAGTGAGTGCTTGGGAGTGTTTTAGGCCAAAATAATAATAATAGATTTTGAAAAAAATGTTCGTTTTTTCGGATTTTGAAAGAAAAAAAAAATTGTTCTGTAGTACCGAAGCCTTTTTGATTAATGACAGTTATATACAAGTATACATTCACATAAATAAATACAAAACAATCATCAGACATTTGAACACAAATAATAAAACAATTCCGGAAGCGGTCGAAGTTGGTGGTAAGGCTTCTTCTTCTTCCTGAATGTCATCATACTTAACTCAGAAACGTGATGAACGGTACATCTGAAACAAGATCTGCCAGCCACCCTCTGATGGTTAAACTGCCGAAATCTCGGCTCTCTGCTCACCTTCACTCTTTCATTCCTCTTTTCTCCCACCTCTGGAACAAACTCCCACACTCACTTCAATCACACTCCTCCCTCCAGGTCTTCAAAACAGCTGTTCACCACCATCTCTTATCTTCCCCCATCCAAAACCTTGATCTTTTCTACCCCCACTAATTCACCCCAGATCCACCTTGTTTGAAATTCCAACTTCTTTCCTGGAAGTCCTGGCAGTGTCCATATGTTTTATACCTCTCCCACCCCCCCCCCCCCTTCCCATGCCTCCCCCCAAAGCCCTCTCCCTCTCACAGTTCTCTCGATGTCTCCATGTCTCTCGGTCCCTGCTCTCAAATGTTGTGTTTGTGTCCTTCCCCCTCTCTCCCCATCTTGTCTACCACTCCCGATGTTATTTGTTTTATGTGTCTCTTTGTCTTTCTGTGTGATTAATGTTCGCTCTTTCACGAGCCTCGATGTTGTATACAAAAAAAAAAAAAAAAAAAAATTCACCAGCATATATTCAACGAAAAGGTAAAATGATGATTTGACATTTGTGATGGATTCTGATTTGGATGTAATTGCTCTTCCATTATATTTGCCCTCATTTGAAATATGTTGATGTTTCTTTTTCGCTTGAGCAACACCGCGTACTCCAGCTATAAACACTTTTATACTTTACTCGGGGTACAAATACAAATGCAAATTTGTCTGGGCGGTAACATAGGCTATGTGGCCGCGGCCTCATTCTGTGGTGTGGGGGACTGGGAGAGGGGCGTAAATTATCTATGTAAATGTGTACCGTGTAGCTCCACCTGGTGTTGGTGGCTGAGGGTATTACAATTTCATTTTTTACTTGTGCAACACTGAGGTTATGAAGCACTCTTTGCATGGGAAAATTTTTCCTCTTTACCTTCCTCCCCTCCCCCAAAACGGAGGGGCCTGTCAAAGGCATCCCCAGCCCCCCCTAAAGGATGTATATGTAGTTTAACTTTCCCCTCATTCTCCCCTCCCCTCCCCCTTCCACCCCCCTCTCTCTCTCCTGCTCCCCCCCCCCTCACCCCTCCGGCAAGGCCGGGTACTCCTGCTCGTGTTATATATAGTTTTTGGCCCCTTCTTTCAATGGTAAAAATAAATAATCACTTTAAAATTCTCGTATCCGGATCTGGATCTTCACCAAAATCTAATCAAATTCATCCTTGTCACACTCCCAACCTGTCCACCAAGTTTCGTCTGAATCCGTCCATAACTTTTTTGAGATATCCTGCAGACAAGTGTGAAAACCTTTGGTGACGGAGGTAATTACGAGTAATAAGTGTCCATAAGTCCTTGATCATGTTGTGGAATGTTGTCCGAGGCCCTTATGTGAATTAGATGAAAAAGGACTCTACTGAGAGCTGCAGTCAACACAAAGTTCAGGATAATATTTTTGTGCTCATTATCTTCCATGTTGTCTATTTTTCTGCCTCGGAAGCAATTGTGCCAGACCGCTGACATTTTGGCAATTGTGCCACAGTGTATGATAGAAATTAGAGATGGTGCAAGCCTAATGTTTCTGCAAAACTTTGGAAGCCTTTTGGGAAGCATTGTAAGCCCACCTCTTTTGGGAAGGAATCAATCCGTGGAGGTATTTCTGGCTCCATGGACGTCATAATTCGGCATGGAGTAGAATGTCAGCTCACTTTCTGGCTGGAATCCACTTTGCGTCGACGAATGATTTTGATTGTGTATAAAAGTTTCCATCAACCAATGTTTGAAGCATTGTAAATAATCTTTGAATTTTTTTTTATTTAAAGATCTTTACAAGTAGAGCGTCACCATATTATCCTCTTTTAATATAAAGTACAACTAAGATGATCTATATTCTATACATACAATTCTATAAACTGTATTTAACATGTTTTCCATATTAGGTGAAAGATGCATTTGAAGGCAAGATTCCAGAAGCCAACAAGGATGCAGGAAGTGCAAAAGACAGTGAAAACAAGGATGTGGAGAGCGATGTGGAGCAAGAAATGCCTTTGCTACCCAGTATACTCAACGATAACCGTCGCTTTGGAATGTTCACCAAAGAACTTATCCTACTGGTGAATGACGTAGCAGCTGTGGCATATGACCCAGTGGGAAATGAATGCTACCTTGCAGCAATTTCGGCAGAGCAGGTGCCGAAGAATCACAGTTGCATCGTGACTCGCGAAAACCAAGTATTTGTGGCTGGTGGGCTACACCAAAATGAAGAGAACAAGGAGAATCCATATCAGTCATACTTTTTGCAGGTGAGAGCTCAACTTTGCACTCAGGAGGGAGGAGTCCAAGGGATCCTAATAATTTTTCTTAACAATAACACAACAACAACATGCTTTTTAAGGCCATTTTCCCTGCTAGAGCGGGGGGTTAGCCTTGCGGTCCCCATGACAATCTTCTCCATTTTACCCTATTTTCTGCATCTCTCCTTGTTAACCCCCTTGCCCTCATTTCTTCTTCCACCATCTTTAGCCAAGTCTTTCTCGGTCTTCCCCGTCCTCTACTTCTTTCTACATTCATTTCCATCACTCTTCTCAACCAGTCACTTTCATCCTTCCTCAACACATGACCAAACCATCTCAACCTGTTCCTCTTCACAGCATCAATCACAGGCTCTATTTCCATCATCTTTCGCAATTCATCAATAGGACAATAATTTTTCTTAAAAAACAAAACAAATTATGTTCGTTGTCCATCCTAATTCAACAATAACATCTTCCTTAAAAAATAAAATAAAATAATATATACAGTCGGACCCCGCTAATCGCGGTTCCGCTATTCGCGGTTGATAAAATGTGACCTGTTTCTCTATTCGCGGAAAAGTGTCCCGTGTATTTGCGGTTTTTTTTCTTCTATTTGCGGCTGTGTTCCGTGAAATCGCGGTTCTTTTTTTCCTATTTGTGGCTGTGTTCCACGAATTCGGGGTTTTTCAGGGGCGCAAAAAAAATTTCATGAGCTGCTTGCTTGACACATTTATAAAACCCATCTTTCATTTCACCAGCCATGCATAAAGCAGGTGGACATGCGCAAAAAAACATCTTCTACGAGCCGCGAGCATGACCTGCTTCTACTTTCATCTCTCCTTGTTAACCCCCTTGCCCTCATTTCTTCTTCCACCATCTTTAGCCAAGTCTTTCTCGGTCTCCCCCGTCCTCTACTTCTTTCTACATTCATTTCCATCACTCTTCGTTTTGCGTTTTCATGGCTTTGCATGTGCTTTGCGTTTTCATGGCTTTCGCAGCCACGAATTTTAGCCACACTATAATCGAGAGCTTAGCGGGCTTTGCGTTTTCATGGTTTTCGCAGCCACGAATTTTAGCCGCACTATAATCGAGAGCTTAGCGGGATGTTCCACCAGCTGCATAAACACACATCCGCGTGAGTTACTGGACAGAATGAAAACACTCCACCGTATCTATTAGTACAATTAGCTGTCTCCCTTTCCCCCAATGAAACTGGCAAGGCATGCATTCATGGATTTTCATCGACATTCGTGGGATCTGCCTCACCATTTCCGTTATTATCGCCAACATTCACGGGATTTGCCTCACCATTTGCAGGATTATCGCCGACATTCGCGGGTTTTGTCTCGCCATTTTCTGGACTTTTATCGACGTTTGCAGATTACTGTCGACATTCTCGGGATTTGCCTCACCATTCGCAGATTTTGCCTCACCATTCACGGTTTGGTCCTCTCTATTCGTGGATTTTCATGACTCGGGAACCTATCCCCCATTCGCGGCATTTTCCAGGAACATATCCTCCGCAAATATCTGGGCCCCACAGTATATATGTATATGTGTGTGTGTGTATATATATATATATATATATATATTTCATATACTTGTATATGACTGACTGACAAATGTACCGTACTCTGTGTAACAAAGCATTACTTCTGCTGAAGCAGTTTCTTGGCAAGAGTCATGCTCTGTCCCAGCAGTAATTAGGACAATAATTTGGAATTTGTTCTCACCGAGTCTCACATAGAGAAAATTTTGAAGTGCCACTGATAGCTCACCTAGTCTTCGTGAAGGACACCGTGTGATCTTTATCGTCTATTGCAAGCAGACAGGATGCCAGTTAAACATCCATCCAAAGGATGGCACACACTTTGATGAATCACCATGCCTGTGAAACACTGGGATGACAGTTTATAGCCTGGATGGGATTTGAACCCAGGCCAGACAGCTTAGAGGTGAGTCTGTATACCTCTAGGCAATGCAAAAGCTAGAACACATTATGGATAATGATTCAACAGAACAAAAAGAGCAGTAGAAAAAGTGGGGAAACACCAACAGCAGGGATGAGGAACAAAGTAGAGGGAGACTTCGAAAAAAAATAGGGGTAGTAGGGAGGATGCATGGGGTGGACAAGATAGATACAAGACAAACTCTCAATAAGGAAAAACTGGAAATTTGGAAGAAGGTGTAGAATTTACCTCTCCCCTCCTCTTAGCTCATCCCCCATCCGTGGTTTGGAGGCACCCATTGGCTACGAGAGTAGAGGAAGTCATGCTGTGTGTGGAGTTGGCCTTGGATACCATAGGCAGAGAATTTGGAGAGCAAGATTGGATGCCAGACTATCGAAAGCAGGAGATATGTCCAGGGAAACGCCCCTGATGTTTCTTTAATATTCATGAAACATGTTTTCATGTTCGTTCCAGATGTCTGACATTGAGTGCCCCCATCCATTGTTGAGAGAGTATAAGCAGAATGTCCAAGATGGAGTGATCTGGTGTGAAACCAAATTGATTATCTGAATGAGGCCTTTGGAGAAAAGGAAGGATTATACAGTATGTCAACTGCGATGATACATTCCATAGCCTTGCTGATGATTGGAAGTAAGCTGATAGGTCTGAAGTTGAAGGGATTGGATTTTGCACCTTATTTCTATCATGCAGTGATGTTTGATGACTTCCAAGCAGATGGAAAATGACTTCGGTCAAATGACAAGGTCAGAAGGGCAGAGAAAGGATGTGCAATAACAACAGAGCAGGTTTTCAGAATAGGTGAGCTGATGCTGTCCCGTCCAGTTGCAGAATCAGAGTTGAGGGTTGCCAGAAACCTCTCCACCTTCTCAGGTGAAAAAGTCCAGTAGCAGTTAGGTGTGACTGGGTAGGTTAGCACAGAGAGCGAGGGGTTGGGGACACAATATTTAGAAGCAACCAAAGAATCGAGGCATCCGGCCTTCTCACGAGCGGAGTCGGCTGTGGTGCCATATGAAGTAAAGGAAGGAATAGAGTGGGAGCCCCAGAGACAGATGTAACAAGGTTCTACTAGGTTTCAGAGGAGGGTGACAGATTTGAAAGTTCAATATTTATGTTGGACAGATGTTGTTTTCTGGCTCTTCTGAGAATGGACACACTTGTTGCGGACTTTGTGGAACGATGTGAGATTGCTTTCGGTCAGGTGTGCTTTCCAGTAAGGGAAGGCAAGTTGGTTCAAAGCCTCCAGTGCCTTCAGAAAGTATTGTCGTGTGACTACACTGTGTGATGAACACCACAGGGTGACACAGATAACCAAACGAGCTTAACACTCTGAGGCGTTGTCAAAATATAGCGGAGAATACGCGTGTGGGGGGGGGGGGGGGGGGCGGGAGCCGAAGAGCTTACCTTCACGAGTCCACCCGACGTCCTCGACCGTCAAACCGAGACGGAATTAAAATGTAGAAATAAACAGGTTTAATGAAAGAAATGCCGGTAACAAAGAAAATGCATGATAAACTAAATTCCTAATTGTAGCGCTCCCATACAGACCCGAATACAGACAAAGGGAAATAAAACTGGAAAATAAAAACGTGTGATTTGTGGCACCTATCTCCAATCGGCTGATTTATCTCGTCAGGAATCGTCAAAGATTGTCTGAGGCCTTGGCAGGAAATGCACGTTCGTTGGCATAAACTAGGCCTCACCGCGTTTCTGCTCACTCCTGGCCTGCCCGAGAGCGCAGCGAGCTGGCAGCACCCGTCCACTCGTCATTCTTGCTTGGGAAACCGCAGTCCTCGGTCGCAGCTCTTCCTCCTCACGACCACTAGCAAGATGTCCTCCTCACGACCGTTCGCGATGAAGCTTCCTTGTGCAAGAGCAATAGCGACCGTTCGCTATGGATCCAGAACGAGAAGGCAAGATGTCGGCACATGACCGTTCACCACCAGATCCCAAAACGAGCAGGAGTGAGAGGGGACGTCGATGCTGAGAGAGAGAGAGAGATTTTCAGCGACTGTTCACTAACAAAGTCCGGACCCCAAGAGAGAAGATGTCCGCCGCTCCAACTATTTTGTACTTGAGGCTCTGGCGTCATCTCACAACGTCTCCGTCTCCGCTCATATCAGCGATTCTCATCTTACCAGTGCTTGTGCCAATCAAATCCCGGTCCAATCACTGCCCTTCGGGGCATGGCTCATGGCCCTGCCTGTGCCTGTGTGCTCACCAAGTTGATGTTATCAGTGATGGTGCTTGATGCCTGGTTTCCAGTTGGTTTTTAATTAGTGTGGTTAATGGCCAATTTATTACTAGGTGTCTGTAGTGTGGTGTCATAAGGAACACAGGAAAAGATCACAGAGGCAATTACATACAGGGGTTAATTACCCATAATCCCTCGCTAATTAACAAACCCCACCCCTCTCATGGGGATGAAGATACACTTACATGACATCCGGTCGACACAAATTTCCTACTTCGGATACATCGAGGTTTCTTCTTCTTCATGACAGTCAGAGCACACTAATCTATACAATTCTACTTGGACTAAGGTATTGCCTACCCCCTACAAACGTAAAAGTATTCACACCCCTTGACTTTTTTCACATTTTGTTGTGTTACAGCCTGAATTTAAAATTGATTAAATTGAGATTTTTTTTGTCACTGATCTACACATAATACCCCATAATGTCAAAAAAAAAAATTCATTTAGAACTTTTTACAAAATAATGAAAAATGAAATGCTGAAATGTCTTGAGTCAATAAGTATTCAAACCTTTTGCTATGACACTCCAAATTGAGCTCAGGTGCATCCAATTTCCTTTCATCATGCTTGAGATCTTTCCAGCTTGATTAGAGTCCACCTGTGGCCAATTCAATTGAATGGACATGATTTAGAAAGAAACACCTTTCTACGTATATAAGGTCCCATAGTTGACTATTCCCACAACTAAATATTCCACATATTATTGCGAACAAATTCATCAATTTATGATTGTTTTAGGTCACCTGGAACCCTCTCCCCTTCATTTTATATTCTAGCTTCCTGTCTGCATACAGGAAGGTGTATCTCGAGCTTTTGTATTCCTGAGGAAAGTTTGACTTGTTTAATTTTCTTTTTTTAGGTTCGGTTAATTGGTCACCTTTCTTCATTTTTCAGTAAACTTTTCAAAATTTCAATTACTCATTGGAAATTTTTCACAAAGATGCTCTCTTTTGTGCTGTTCCTGTTTATGTAACAACGTATTTAAGAATAGCCTACCGTATCTAGGATATTCACCTTTTTGCATGAACCATATTCAATATGAAATTTAGTGCCTTCAATCTATCCTTTTTAAATTATTTATTTATTTATTTATTTATTATCATAATGGCTATCCACCTACATGTCCTCTTGCAGTTTGACCATCTGGAATGTGAGTGGATTGGTATGCCTCCAATGCCATCTGCACGATGTCTCTTCAGTTTGGGCGAAGCGGAGAATTCGATCTACTCAATTGGGGGCCAAGAAGTCACAGGAAACACGACCCTTGACTCAGTACTCTGCTATGACAGGAAGTAAGGCAAACATCTGTACATCATGTGTGTTAATCTGTAGTTTTGAAGACTAATAGGCAAAATTTTTCTTATTTTTCTACCCTGTTATTAATTGCAACAATACAACCCCTTTTACTGTGCAATTAAATAATTGTTATTTTAATTTTTTACATTTATGTGAGGTAATAAATGTGTTAAATATTCATCGTAATTAATCCTGTCTTGCCCAAGCAGTAATACAGTAAATCAAGGTTCACCCATTTTGATTGAAAATTGCCCAGGCTGCGTTTGACTGCCAGCTCCCTCCAATTGAGCAGTTTAATGATCTCCATTTGCTAATGCAGCGACGAAGGAAGTACAAGTATACATGTTACAAAATGGCCGCTCTCACACACAATGAGAAACGGTAAAGCACAGAAAAACTGAAACACACAGACACTTTAACACATACTGTAGTTACTTCACTTCACTGTTCCGTATCTATATATGCTTGAGGGTTAGAGTGAGAGAGAGTGTCTGTGTGTGTGTAAAAGACAAATATGAGTGCACCTATTGGGTACCACATGATGGCATCAACTTGTTCATCCCTTGAATGCTCACCCACAGAGAGTTTACAAGTCTCCCGGCTGCAATCAATTGCACACAAATTAAAGTAACGTTTTCCAGTTTGGTTAATTTATTTATGGATTGTGAGATCGATTATAGACATTGATCGCCCTATTGAGACCACTTTGTAGGGCAGTGAAGTGACAGGCTGAAAACCACCAAATATAACTTGGTACGAAGACAACTGGATATATTCCATGGTTGAAAATGCAATATATCGAGTAGGAGTAAGTGCAGCACTCACAGCTGGCTGCCACCACACCTGAAAACCAAGCCAACAGAGACAGAGAGAGAGACAGAGAGAGAGACAGAGAGAGAGACAGAGAGAGAGAGAGACAGAGAGAGACAGAGAGAGAGACAGAGAGAGAGAGAGAGAGAGAGAGAGAGAGAGAGACAGACAGACAGAGAGAGAGAGAGAGAGAGAGAGAGAGAGAGACAGAGAGAGACACAGAGAGAGACAGAGAGACAGAGAGAGAGAGAGAGAGACAGAGAGACAGAGAGAGAGAGAGAGAGACAGAGAGAGAGACAGAGAGCGAGAGAGAGAGAGAGAGAGAGAGACAGAGAGAGGGAGAGAGAGAGAGAGAGAGAGAGAGAGAGAGAGAGAGAGAGAGAGAAGGTGTTTGCCATTAAGAGAGGGCCATTGGCGCAGCTATATCTGCATGGAAAACAGGAAGAAAGCAATGGAAGGCCTGGAGCTCAATATTGATTAGGGTCACACTGTAGAGAGGAAATAGGATCTCAGACCTCCTCCATTAAACATCTTGCTATGCACCAACGTGTGCAGCAAGCAGAGCAGAAAAGGACAAATTATTTGGTGATATCCAACTGGCATTGAATGAGTCGTCACCAAATTACCCATACAGTAGTGCTAGGAGACCTCAATGTCCGTGTTGGATCAAAAGAGGATGAGGGTGATAAATGGATGGATCTAGGCTATCACATGGATATCTATCGCGCGATGTTTGAGGGCCACATGGATATAGCTTCATTATATACTCCTTTCATCACTGATGCATGCATACTCTTCCAGATATCTCTAACAGACAGCAGTGGCATCAACATATAACATCACAGTAAGTTAGGCAATGATGAAGTGATGAATTATAAACAGTTCAAACACTGTAAAGACAGGAATTTAAACAAGAAAAAGTCACTAAGCTCATGACTGCAGTGGCAAGGTCACCTTGGCCACGGCTGACCAATGTATACCAAAAATAATTATTTTCAGTTGGCAACATTGGCCCACCTAAAGTGTGGTCTGAAAAGAAGGTGGAGATGTGTTCCATAAAGATCTTCCGGAAATGAGTTTCATAGGACAAGTGGTACGAGTGTGTGACAGTTGTTGTGGTTGTGGGGTTGGGGCTGGAGTGTGGGAGGAGGGGTGGCAGATAGAACGAAGTAGATGGAGGAGGTATGGAGAAAGGGTTGGAATGAGGAGGGAGGGGAAGGGAAATATTTGGAATTCTTGCTTCTCCGGAGTTAAAGTTCAAATAGTGCAAAGACAAGAACTGAAACAAAATTCACACTGGATGAAAGATCCCCATTAATCCCTAATCTTTCACGTAGTGGGAAGTGGGTGTTGGTGGTAGGTGAAAAGGACAGTTTTGTTTTTGTGGCAAATTATTTAAGAGCAACTATTATGCGGTGTATTGGTTCTGTGTGATGTTCACACATGTATACTTGTGATTCGATGTGGATCGAACTGCTTACTTCATATGACCGTGTAATCTTTGCTGAGGCAAGTTGTTTATTCAAAAAGTAGAGTAGAGTGAAAAGTAGCAAGTTATAATATTTCAGATATTGAAAGTTTGAAGGTTCAATATTTATGTTGGACAGATGTTGTTTTCTGGCTCTCCTGAGAGTGGACACACACTTGTTGCAGACTTTGTGGAATGATGTGAGATTGCTTTCGGTCAGGTTTGCTTTCCAGTAAGAGAAGGCAAGCTGTTTCAAAGCCGACAGACACTTCAGGAAGTATTCACACCCCTTGACTTTTTTCACCTTTTGTTGCATTACAGCCTGAATTTAAAATGGATTAAATTGGGTTTTTTGTCACTGATCTACAGATAATACCCCATATGTCAAAGTGATTTTTTTGAACTTTTTACAAAGTAATTAAAAATGAAAATCTGAAATGTATTGGGTCAATAAGTGTTCAACCCTTTTGCTATGACACTCCAAATTGAGCTCAGGTGCATCCAATTTCTTTTGATCATCCTTGAGATGTCTCCACAACTTGGTTGGAGTCCACCTGTGGCCAATTCAATTGATTAGACATGATTTAGAAAGAAACACACCTTTTTACGCATAGAACGTTCTACAGTTGAAAGTGCTTATCAGGGCAGAAACGCTAACATGAAGTCCAAGGAACTGTCTGCAGAAGATGTGAACTGTCTGTTGTGAGGAGGCATAGATCTGGGGAAGGGTACAAACAGTTTCTAAGGTGTTGAAGAGCACAGTGAGCTCCATCATTAGCAAATGGAAAGAATATGGAACTACGCAGACTCTTCCTAGAGTTGGCCGTCTGACCAAACTGAGCAACTGGACAAGAAGGACCTTGGTTAGGGAGGTGACCAAGAATCCAATGAACACTCTGACAGAACCACAGAGTTCCTTGGCTGAGATGGGAGAACCTGCCGGAAGGACAACAGTCTCTGCAGCCCTTCAAAAATCTAAGCTTTATGGGAGTGGCCAGATGGAAGCCACTCCTGAGAAAAAGGCACATGACAGCTTGCCTGGATTTTGTACAAAGGCACATGAAAGACTGAGAGCATGAGGGAAAATATTCTGTGATCTGACAAGATGAAAATTGAACTCTTCGGCCTGAATGCAAAGCGCTATGTCTGGAGGAAACCAAGCACAGCTCATCACCCATGTAACAACATCCCTACCGTGAAGCATGGTAGGGGCATCATCATGCTATGGGGATGCTTTTAAGTGGCAGGGATCGGCAGACTTGTAAGGATAGATGGAACAATGAATGGAGCCAAATACAGGCAAATCCTTGAGGAGAACCTGCTTCAGAGTGCAAAAGACCTTAAACTGCGGATTTACGTTCCACCAGGAAAATGACCCCAAGCATACAGCTAAAGCAACACTGGAATGGCTTCAGAACAAGAACGTGAAAGTCCTTGAGTGCTCAACCAAAGCCCAGACCTGAATCCCATTGAGAATCTGTGGAAAGACTTGAAGATTGCTGTTCACCAACGCTTTCCATCCAACTTGACAGAGCTCGGACAAATCTGCAAGATAGAATGGGAGAAACTCCCAAATCCAGATGTGCAACATTGATACAGACATACCCAAGAAGACTCGAAGCTGTAATCGCTGCCAAAAATCTCAATTTAATCCATTTTAAATTCAGGCTGTAACTGTAACACAACAAAATGTGAAAAAAGTCAAGGGGGTGTGAATATTTTCTGAAGGCACTGGACCAAGTTTTAGTTGAATATGTTAGAGTGTATGGGAAAATGTCTGGAAAAAAAAACAAGTTGAACAGACGGACAGACTGAGAGCAAACCTATAGTCCTCTCCGGTGAAATCCGTAGGAGACTAATAAAAAAGGCATTGGTAAAGAAGTAGCAAAAATGTAAAATTTGATGTAGAAATGTGATAATCCTAATGGCCCCATTCTATATGACTTTTCTTGGATTAATACGATGGTTTTAGCAAAATGAAAAATTAAATTCCAATTGCGTGTTTTTCTTAAACATCTGTTGTTGTACTATGTCTTCTGCAGGTCTTTTAAATGGGGAGAATCTGATCCACTGCCCTATAAGGTGTATGGTCACTCTGTCGTTTCTCACAAAGGACTTGTGTATGTCCTTGGAGGGAAGACACCAGACAAGTAAGCTCCTCATTCACCAGCAATACTATTGATTACCTCCACCACCAAAGGTGGATGGAGGTTATGTTTTCACCCCTGTCTGTTTGTTTGTTTGTTTGTTTGTTTGTGAACAAAATATCTCAAAAAGTTGTGGACGGATTCGGACGGATTCGGACGAAATTTGGCAGAGATGTAGCGTATGCCACAAGGACGAAATCATTAGATTTTGGTGAAGATCTGGATTCGGATCCGGCTACTAGAATTTTTTAAGTGATTCTTCACCAATGGGATATCGGGCCAAAAACTATACATAGCAGGATATCTCAAAAAGTTGTGGACGGATTTGGACGAAACTTGGTGGACTGGTTAGGGGTCTGACAAGGACAAATAGATTCGAAATTGGTGAAGATCTGAATGTGGATTCGGATATGAGTATGATTGAATTTTTAAGTGATTTTTCACCATTGGGAGATAGGGCCAAAAACTATACATTGCGGGATATCTCAAAAATTATGGATGGATTTGGACGCAACTTGGTGGACAGGTTGTATGTGTGACAAGGCAAAATCGATTCGATTTTGGTGAAGATCTGAATTATGGATTCGGATAATAGAATTATTTAATTTTTTAAGTGATTCTTCACCATTGAGTGATATGGCCAACCAGGCGGAGGTATGCTCTCTACTGAGTGCCGTTCTAGCTTTCACTATTTTACTCCATTGCCAAATCATGATAATCCAAAAACACAAAGGTATATTTCTTTATTTACTTGTCAACATTGTTACTACTATACGATATAAATCAGAGAATCAAAAGCCACAGTAGTGTTTATTTGAGGCTTCAACTCAGAGAAGTCATTGCAGGTGTAAAACAGCATCAATGCAGGGTTAGAAGAAGAATCTTTCAGGAAATGAAAATTATTTCAGGAAACTTTAAGGAAACTATATATACAATAATCATCCAAAAAATAAAACTCAGATTGTCCTATTTAGTGTTCCAAACTGAACACATGGCTCCCAGTTTGAAATTCCAGGAAAATACCCCATATGCCAGTTGAAAATCTGCTCTATTTTGTTGATTTGTCCACTGCTCAAGCAGGGCCTGGCATTATGGCCTATGCCCTAGAACAGTGGTTATTAACCCCTTTTTGGTGCCCGCACTCCTTTGGTTCTCAGAATAATTTTTCGCAC
This sequence comes from Myxine glutinosa, assembly GCF_964187855.1. Classification (NCBI taxonomy): domain Eukaryota; kingdom Metazoa; phylum Chordata; class Myxini; order Myxiniformes; family Myxinidae; genus Myxine; species Myxine glutinosa. Next base: position 64,285,017 of record NC_136267.1, read on the forward strand.
CCCTTGTCAGAAATAAATGAATTAGGACAGGTCTTAGAATTAAAGACTTGGAATTAGATTATTCGCACTCCTTTACTAACGTTGTCATTGAATCGGCCGGGATGTTTCACACCCCCAGGGGGTGCGTGCACCCCAGTTTAAGAACCACTGTCATAGAGGTACGCACAGTGAAGAGGCATCGAGACCATCCACTAACCTTAAGTTGTGCTCCTCATGGTCGTATCTCCCTCGAAAGGGGGCCGCCTCGCCCCCTCCCCAAATCCCTCATTTTCACGAAAACATCTTCTACACAACTACTTGAGCGATATGGACCAAATTTGGAACAATGCATCAAGATAGTAAGGCCTCATGGGGTTGTGCCCCCCCCATCTGGATCCACCCATTTAAAGGGGACAAAAGGTGGGTTTGCCCCAAATATTGGTATTTCATTCAAAAAATTTCTTCTCAGAAACCGACAACCAGATCCAGACTAAAGTGGAAATGCAGCATCGTGACCATGCCCTAACATTACGTTGTGCTCGCCATGGCCATATCTCCCATGGAAAGGGGGCCACAGGCTCCTTCCCTTAATCCCTCATATTCACCAAAGCATTTTCCTCACAAACTACATTACTGCATTACCGATATGGACCACATTTGGTACGATACAACAGAACAGTAAGGTCCCATGGGGTTGTGCTCTCCATTCTGACCTGCACCCTAAAATGAGCTGAAAATGGGGGTTTCACCTCAAATTCAGGTAATTTATCTTATAATCTTCTGAGAAACTGGAGAAATAACCATCAGTCCCCCATGGGGCTATTTCTTTATAGGATATGAGCACTTGGATCTCTTTGATCACGATGAGGTTAAGTGAGTAGCTTGGCAGGTCAGTCATGTCACTCACTTGACTTGGATCGAGGTTCTCAAGATCCTCAATAATTGCTGCTCAACAAGACAATGGTTATGTTTGTAGGTTAATTAAGACCCTCAAGATGTGTGTCGCATTGGTTTGAACATTGAACTTGCACTTTTAATTCCTAAATAAATATGAGGACATCCATCTAAGTTTTATCCTGTATCATAATAAATATTCAATGTATTTTTTCTTAAACATGATATCTTTAGAAAATTAAACTTCTTTCCCTTTATATGCAAGCAGCATGGCTGTTTTTTCCAGGTTATTGCTTTGTACAGATATATAACCACCTTTAGAGGCCATTTTTCCCCGCAAAGCAGGGGTTGGCCTTTTTCGGGAACCGTGGTTGTTGTTGTTTTTCGGTCCCCTTTTTGAAGCAATGTTTTACAGCCGGATGCCCTTCCTGACGCCAACCCTTTTTGCCGCCTTTAACGACAAACAGGGAATTACCAGTGAACTGGTACTCAATTAGCCGACCTCAGAAGGTATGAACAGGCTGAGTCAACCCCCCTGGCGTTAATTCAGCAATCGACCGGGATTCGAACCCAGGATCCTAGGATCCTAAGCCGGCACCCTAGCCACTAGCCCAACACCAGGGATGTTGTTGTGCACTATTTTATCAAATGGTAGATACACTGTGCACTATATTTGATTTGTTGTTTGCATTACTAACAACGTGTAGTTATGCCACTGATGTAGTGTCTACGTAGATTAGAGCAGGAATTTAAAATTTATCCAGGAATTCCAGGATACAATAGTCTCTTCCTTTTCACCGATTGGTTTTTCACAGATAGAAAATCGAGGCTCATGGAAGAGTGGGTAAAAAGGAAACGTGCAGACAGAGTGGGAGTGGGGCCACAGGTGTACGCAAGAAGCAAGGGAAAGAACAAACGGGAAAATAGGAGAGAGAGAAACGAGGAGAGGAAACAATAAATTGCAGCTAAGAGGCTTTGGTTAGGTCGGGTTGATGGGCATAGAATAGATTGTTTGTGGGAATTGGGAAGGAGAGATGAGATGGTGGTGTGTTGTCAGTTTGAAGCCCTGGAGGAAAGGGTGGGATTGAAACACCTCTGGAAAGCAGTTTCACAAATTGGAGAAAGAAGAACAAAAGGAGTGAAGGTGTGCAATTAAACAGAAGGAGGTTTTTTGGAAGAACATGTACATCCTGGAGGAGAGGGGAGGTTGGAGGGAAGCAAATGATTGGAGGGAAGAATTATCAAGGCAAAATATATATTTTTTTAATACAAAATTTGCTTCTACATTCCCTTTTACCAAGTTAATTAGGATTTGCATCTATGTTATGATCACAATCAATCTTGCAGACAAAGAAAAATCTGGTAACATTTTTAATAGGAGGTATGTAAAAAAAAAAAAAAAAGATTCGGCGAAAAATGTTTTATGATTGTTGCTTGAATTTTTGAAACGCATTTCCAGAGTAATGGAGGTTTCTTTAAAATCCATGTACTGTGGTGCAGGAAGTGCTTAAACAAGATGTTGGTCTACAATCCGAAAAAATTTGAATGGAAAGAGCTACCTCCCATGAATGTGGCCCGCTCCCTCTGTGGTGCGGCTGTGCACAAGAACAAGATCTGGGTTGCGGCTGGAGTTGTGGACAATGGTCTTACAGCCTCTGTAGAAATGTATGATATTGCAAGCAACAAGTAAGTCATTTATTAAAGTTGATTGATTAAATCAAATGATTAAATGACAGAATAGAACAGGATGTTTATGAAATTCGGAAAACAACTATTGATGCTCCAAACCGTGCACCATACTTTGTTGGACAATTTTAATGACCTATTTCAATGTTTTTAGCTGATAAATTTGTCTACTTTAATGGGCCCAATCTTTCCCTCCCTCTTGTTTAAGGATTTCAGGTAAGGTTTCCAATCCTATTCTGTGATATATATATATATATATATATATATATATATATATATATATATATATATATATATATATATATATATATATATATATATACTAGCTATGCTCGCCTCACCATGCTTCATTACAGGAGAACGGGTTTGTTTTAGCTGAGAATAATGATTGTACCTGAGTTGCTGTGTTGTCATGATTTACCCCAATCATAATACAAACAATTACTTTGCACAAATTTATTTGTAGTGTTTGTGATATTACATTTTTATAAACAATTTACGTTGAAAAAATAAATAAAAAAAAGAACCCCTCAGCACATACACACAGGAGGGGTAGGTGCAGACTGGAAATTTGGGACGATTACACCACACCACCACGTAATTCAAAACAACTCACCACCACATAATTAAAAACACCTCACTACCATGTAATTCAAAATTCCACACCACCACGTAATTCAAGACACCTCACAGCCACATAATTCAAAACACCTCACCACCACGTGATTCAAAACACCTCACCACCACGAAATTCAAAACACCTCACCACCATGTAATTCAAAACACCTCACCACCATGTAATTCAAGACACCTCATAGCCACATAATTTAAAAATATAGATATATAGAAAATATATATAAATTCTATATACAGTCACGTGAAAAAGTAAGTACACCCCATGTAAAGTTTTGACTTTTTTCAACATATTTCAACATACAGCTATTTGATCTTCATTTTTTTTTTTTTTTTTTTGTATACAAGATCGAGGCTCGTGAAAGAGCTAACATTAATCACACAAAAAGACAAACCGACACACAAAACACAAAAAACAAGGGGAACGGCAGACAAGATGGGGAGAGAGGGGGAAGGACACAAAAGAGAGGGGGAAGAGGGGGAAGGACACAAACACAACATTTGAGAGCAGGGACATCGGGAGGACTTGGGGGGAGGTGGGAGAGGAATAAAACATATGAACACTGCAAGGACTCTGGGGTGAATTCCCGGGGGTAGAAAAGATCAAGGTTTTCGATGGGGGAAGAAAAGAGATGGTGGTGAACAGCTGTTTTAAAGACCTGGAGGGAGGAGTGGGATTGAAGGGAGTGGGGGAGTTTGTTCCAGAGGCGGGAGAAAAGGGGAATGAAAGAGTGAAGGTGAGCAGAGAGCCTAGACTTTGGCAGTTTAACCATAAGAGGGTTGCAGGCAGATCTTGTGCGACCTGAAGGAATATTGGGGGGACAGAGCACAGAGAGAGCTGGGGGAGCAAGGCCGGAGAGGAGTCGGTAGAAGACAGAAAGACCACCAACCTGCCTGCGGTGAGTGAGTGAAAGGCCCTCGGTGTTGACTACATCGCAGGAGATTCCAATGATTCTGAAAGCTTTGGCCTCAACAGCGTGAAGCCGAGCAAGGTGTGAGGCAGGAGCACCAGCCCAGAGGGGAGAACAGTATTCCATTGAGCTGCGGATGAAAGCCTTGTATGTGGTGAGGAGCTCAGGTGTGCCAAGGAAGGACTTCGCACGACGGAGGATGCCCAGTCGGCGACTGGCTTTGGAGGCCAGCTTGGAAATGTGGTTTTCCCAAGAAAGATCATGGCAGATAGTGAGACCCAAAAGCTTGAGCGACAGAACTTCTTGGAGAGGATTGTTGAGAAAGTAGATGGGAGGGTTGTCCAGTCGGTCCTTTCGGAGAGACATTGTAAGAGTGTGAGATTTGTCAGGATTGAAAGACATGTTCCACTTGTTTGACCAGTCTGTGATTTTGTCCACGTCTGCAGAGAGTGAGGAGGCTGCAGACTGCCGATCTGAGGGATGAGGAATGGAGCGACCGAGAGTAGAGTCGTCAGCAAAGAGATAGAGAGGATTTTCAAGAGAGTCAGAGAGATCATTGATGAAGACCAGAAAAAGCACAGGGCCCAGAACACTACCTTGGGGAACTCCAGCCTGAACAGGAAGAGGAGATGAGAGAAACCCATTCAGGGCCACACGTTGACTACGACCAGAGAGGAAGTCTGCCAGCCATGCGTGGAGATTTCCATGGATACCAAAGGAGGAGAGTTTGGTGAGCAGAGCAGGGTGCCAGACCGTATCGAAGGCACGTGAAATGTCAAGGGAGACAGCTCTAATTTCCTGTTTGGCGTTGAGGACCTCCATCCATTGTTGAGAAAGCAGAAGCAGCATGTCCAGAGTAGAGTGACCAGGTCTGAAACCAAATTGATGATCAGAGATCAAGCCACTGGAGAAGAGGAAAGATTTAATATCTGAAGCAATGATGGATTCCATGACTTTGCTGATAATTGGGAGAAGGCTGATTGGTCTGTAGTTGCTGGGATCTGTTTTTGCACCTTTTTTGTGCAAACCGGTGATGTTGGCTGATTTCCAAGCAGATGGCAGATGACCTTGAGCAAAAGAGAGGGTGAAGAGAACAGAAAGAGGGAGTGAAAGAGCAGAAGAACATGATTTTAGGACCCGTGGGCTGATGCCGTCAGGACGAGTTGCAGAATCAGAGTCGAGGGTTGACAGAAACTTTTCCACCTTGTCAGGAGGAAAGGACACAGAGTCCAGGAGCAGCTGGGTACGACTGGGTACGGTGGGTACAGAGAGGGATGGGTTTGGGAAACAAGATTTAGAGGCAAACACAGAGTTGAGGCATTCAGCTTTTTCACGTGCGGAGTCAGCCGTTAAGCCGTTTGAGGTGAGGGAGGGGATGGAGGGGGAACAAACACCAGAAACAGATTTGACCAGACGCCACCAGGATTTGGAAGAGGGAGACAGATAAGAGAGTTCGGTCTTGAGAATGGTGAGATATTGTTTCCTGGCTCTCCTGAGGGTGGACACACACTTGTTTCGGGCTTTGTGAAAGGAAATGAGATTTCCTTCCGTTGGATTTGCTTTCCAGGAGACGAAAGCAAGTTGTTTCAGGGCAACAGCCTCACCACAAGATTCCGTGTACCATGGACGGGAGGAAGGGTATGACAACTGAAGACGAGATGGTATAAATCTGTGCATGAGAGAGAGCAATTTACTTTGAAAGAATTCCCAGGATGAGTTGACGTCAGAGGCGGTAGAGATGGGAGACCAGTCCAGATGATTGATGGCTGCTTGAAGACCGTGCCAGTTGGCCTGAGTGAAATGCCAGACTCGTCGATGCTGAGGAGGCTCTCTGAGAATGGTCAGAGAGATGTCCACTTTGACAAGCACATGATCAGATGAGCCGACTGGAGCAGAAGAAGAGCAGCAGACATTTTCAGGGAAGTTTGTCATAACCAAATCCAGAAGAGAAGATGCTCCGTTGACTGAGATCCGGGTCGGGAAATTGACAGATTGTGTCAGTCCCAGTGAGTCGCAGAAGTCCTTTGCTGAAGAGCCATGGCTGGTGAGAGAGGTACCCACACCCAGCCAACTGGCATGGTGACAATTGAAATCACCACATATGAGGAAGAGGCGGTATTTCAACAATATTGGTAGATAAAGGTGATATAATATAACAAATATCATGAAACATTTACATTTTGTAGTCCATTGTATAATTTAAATAAACATAAATGCAAATTTCGCATGTGGAAAAAGTAAGTACACCCCTACATTTATAACTACTTCAAATACCTAAAATTAGAATCAGGTGCACGAGCTCAGGTGCAAATGATTAGAACATCGTTAGAGAGGATCTTGGAGGAACCTGTCTTATTTAAACCTCAGACATTTAGTTTGGTTTGCTCTTTGTTGTTGAAGTGTGCGACGTCACCATGTCTAGATCAAAAGAGCTCTCTGAGGCCTTCAGAAAGAAGGTTATAGATGCCTACGAGTCTGGGAAGGGATTTAAAAAGATCTCCAAACAATTTAAAATCAATCATTCGACTGTCCGGAAGATCATCTACAAGTGGAGAAGATTCTAAACAACTGCCAACTTGTTCAGCCCAGGCCGCCCCAGCAAGTTCAACCCGAGAGCAGACCGCAAGATGCTGAAAGAAGTCTCGAGGAACCCCAGAATGTCATCACGGGACCTACAGGTAGCTCTTGCCACTGTTGATGTCAAAGTGCACGAGTCTACCATTAGAAAGAGGCTGCACAAATTTGATCTACATGGGAGGTGTGCCAGGAGTAAACCTTTGCTGTCCAGAAAGAACATCAGGGCAAGACTAAAGTTTTCCAATGAACACCTAGGCAAAGACCAGCACTTCTGGAACAATGTGCTCTGGACAGATGAGTCAAAGGTGGAGCTATTTTGCCACAGTACCAGAAGACATGTTTGGCGAAAACCAAAGGCAGCATTTGACCACAAGAACCTGATACCAACTTTAAAGCATGGTGGTGGAAATATTATGGTTTGGGGCAGCTTTGCTGCATCAGGGCCGGGGCAGCTCACCATCATAGAATTCCACTATGAATTATTCATTGTACCAGAGGGTGCTTGAGGATAATGCGAGGCCATCTGTCGGAAAGTTGAAGCTTAACCAAAGGTGGACCTTGCAACATGACAATGACCCTAAACATACCAGTAAATCCACCAAGGAATGGCTGAAAACAAAGAAATGGAAGGTTCTGGAATGGCCAAGTCAAAGTCCGGATCTAAATTCGATCGAGATGTTGTGGGGGGATTTGAAACGAGCTGTGCATGCAATAAACCCCTCAAACATCGCACAGCTAAAATAATTTTGCATGGAGGAGTGGGCAAAAATTTCTCCCAGTCGATGTCAGAGACTGATAGACAGTTATAAGAAACGGCTACTTGAGGTTGTTGCTGCCAAAGGGGGCAATACCACCCATTATAGCCAAGGGTGTACTTACTTTTTCCAAAAGCGAAATTTGCATTTATGTTTATTTAAATTATACAATGGACTACAAAATGTAAATGTTTAATGATATTTGTTATATTATATCACCTTTATCTATCAATATTGTTGAAATGAAGATCAAATAGCTGTATGTTGAAATATGTTGAAAAAGTCAAAACTTTACATGGGGTGTACTTACTTTTTCACGTGACTGTATAGAGTTAGTTAGATTAACAATATATTCTTAATCAATTGGCTAATAGCATACCAAAACCACCGGTGCGTCATCCAAAGCTGTAACTTTTTGAAAATTAATTAAAGAAATCATTAATCGAAAACATTAAATAATTAATTGATTAATCAATAAATAATAAATTGATTAATCTAAATCAAAAATATCCTTTATAGCCACATCTCTTAGTCACTGTCATGTCCAAATATCAGTTTCCTAGCTCAAAAGGTGCCTGGGATATTGTCCAGATGAGAAAAAAAAAGAAAAAAGATTAATAATGAAAATAAATAAATAATAATCAGAAAATAATAAAATAATTAATCAATTGGCTAATAGAATACCTAAACCACCACGGTTTCATCCGAATCTATATCTTAAAAAATAATTAATTAATTACGTCACTAATTGAATAATTAAATAATTAATCGATTAATTGATTTTTCAATAAATCAAAAATAGCCTTTACAGCCAAATCACTTGGTCATTGTCATGTCCAAATATCAGCTTCCTAGCTCAAAAGGTGCCTTAGATAATGTCCAGATGAGAAAGGAAATAAATAAGTACTTAATTAATCGATAATAATTAAATAACTAATCAATTAATTGATTAATCAAAAAAAAAAATACCGTTTTGTCAAAGCACTTTCTCTCTGTTGTGCCGAAATTTGAGCTTCCTAGCTCAAAGGATGGCTGAGATATCGCCTGGACAAACAAACAATCAAACAAAGAAACAGACAAGTGCAGATACATTCAAAGTACCGCCCCCATGCCGAACAAAAAAAAACATCCTCCAACGCATAGAGACTGTATTGGGAGGGAGAGGTGCAATCCAGTACAAAATCCTCCTCTTGACCTACAAGGCCCTCCATAACCTGCCCCCTTCCTACCTGGCTGACCTCCTCTCCAGACACACTCCCAACTGCAACCTCCGCTGTGCTGGTACCAACCTCCTGACCCCCCCCCCCCCATCCGGACCAAATTCAGATCCTGGGGGGACAGGGCCTTCTCCATCGCTGCTCCCACCCTCTGGAACTCACTACCTCACACCATCAGAGACTCCTCCTCACTCACCACATTCAAAACATCACTCAAGACCCACCTGTTCAACACTGCATTCAACATTTAACCCACAGCATTTAACCCCTGACTATCTCTTCTCCTTCTCCCTCCTTTTTGCTTTGAATATTTCCCTATTGATTCTTGTTTTTTTGCAATTGTTTTTATGTTCTGCTATGCATTCTGTTTTGCACTCTGTCAAAGCGTCTTTGGGCTCCCTGAAAAGCGCTATCTATCTATAATTCCAGTAATCTCTGTGTGTATGTTTGTATGTTTGTATGTTTGTATGTGACCGCTGTTTCTCGACAACCACGGGTCCGATATACTTGAAACTTGCCAGGTATATTGCTGGGGACCTGAGGATGTGCCTTTTCAAGGTTTCATATTAATCGGACAAGTAGTTACCGAGCTATGGCGATTTCTTTACCAAACTCCGCAAGCCGTTCGCTTTGGACCAAACCATTTCATGTAAATAGAGGGGGGGATTGTCACCGTACTCGCAAGCCGTTCGCTTTGGACCAAACCATTTCATGTAAATAGAGGGGGGGGATTGTCACCGTACTCGCAAGCCGTTCGCTTTGGACCAAACCATTTCATGTAAATAGAGGGGGGGGGATTGTCACCGTACTCGCAAGCCGTTCGCTTTGGACCAAACCATTTCATGTAAATAGAGGGGGGGGATATAATTTTAGATATATATATAGTACGGGCATGCCCTAGTATAAAATAAATGCATTATTATTATTATTATTATAATAAATTGATTGATTAATTGCACAATTAAAATCAATAAACAATGATTATAAAATATTTTCTTAATCAATTGGCCAATAGCATACCTAAACTATCAGTGCTTCATCCGAAGCTGTAACTTTTTGAAAATTAATGAAATAGGTCATTAATCGAAAAAATTAAATAATTTCTTGGTTAGTTAATAAATAATTAATCAATTAATTGATTAATCAATAAATAAAAAATACCCTTTACAGTCGAATCACTTGATCATTGTAGTGTCCAAATATTAGCTTCCTCACTCAAAAGGTTCCTGAGATATTGCCCAGCTGAGAGAAAATAAAGAAATAACTACTAATGAAAATAAATAAATAATAATCAAAAAAAATTAAATAATTAATCAATTGGCTAATAGAATACATAAACCACCACCATTCCATCCAAATCTGTAAGTTAAAAATAATAATAATAATAATAATTAATTGAATAATTAAATAATTCATCGATTAATTGATTAATCAATAAATCAAAAATAGTCTTTACAGCCAAATTACTTGGTCATTGGCATGTCCAAATATCAGCTTCCTAAATCAAAAGGTGCCTGAGATAATGCCCAGAAGAGAAAGGAAATGTCTAAGTACTTAATTAATCGATAATAATTAAGTAACTAATCAATTAATTGATTAATCAAAAAACAAAAAAGATAGTTTTTGACAAAGTACTTACCCACTATTGTGCCCAAATTTCAGCTTCCTAGCTCAAATGATGGCTAAGATATTGCCTGGACAAACAAGCAAGAAAACAAACAAACAAACAAACAACCAGAGTGAAAACTGAGTACTCCCTTTCAGCGTGCGTCATTTCCGAGCCCCCTTCGGTGCCCGGAAATTACGTCATGCAGCGCCTGGAGATGGCATAGGAAAGGAGCAGTGTACAATACACACACACACACACACACGCTGACAGGATGGCCGAGAGGAGTGCACACTTGCATCTAAGCTGTCTAGCCTGGGTTTGAATCAAGACCCAGCTAAAAACTGTCATCCTGGTGACAGACAGGGTGATTCAACAATGTGTGTGCCATCCCTCAGATGGACTGGCATCCTGTCTGCCAGCATTAGTTGGTGGATGTTATGAGATCCTTTGCGAAGAGTAGGTGAGCTATTGCTGGCACCATGAACAAATTCCAAATCGGGTGAAAAGCGATATTTAACATTATATTTAAAAAAGTTGTGGACGAGGTATGACTAAACCTGGGGAATGAGTTGGTTAGATGACAAGAACAAGGTGATTAGATTTTGGTTCAGGTCCGAATCCAGATCCGGCCTATCAGTGGGATATCAAACTGTTCAGCCTGGCGGAGGTATGCGTTCTACCGAGGGCCCTTCTAGTTTATTTGTGGAGTCACGCGATATGCAAGCAATCAAGTATACAGTATACTTAGAGTCAGAATAGTTCATGATGTATCTCGATTAAACATAAATAACATCTATTTTAACATAATTGTGACCATCTTGGAATCAACCTAAAAACGTTATCACCTTATGATTGAAATTAGTGCAGTTTTAGAGATAAAATTGTCATGTGTCCTTTATTTTAATAACCTCCGTGATTGGTACAATGATGATTGTTACCAGGAGTTATACCACATTTGTGCTGAATTTTGGCAGGTGGGAGGTTGCTGTGGAATTTCCGCAAGAGCGTAGTTCAATAAACCTGGTGAGCTCAAATGAAGCTTTGTATGCCATTGGCGGTATTGCAATGGTCAAGAATGAGAAAGAGGAGTTTGAACCTCTTGAGATCACTGACGTCTGGAAGTAAGTTTAGAGTTGCTCTTTGACTCACCTGCTCTTGCACACCTACCAAACACCCCAACCTTTCCTCTTTTCTTGTGCAAATCTACTGCAAGTGGGATTAACCAGATTCAGCGGTGTAATGGTTAGATAGTCCACTTTGAGTTTGGGAGACGGCGGTTGAAACTCCAGCCGAGTCATACCAAAGACTCCAAAAATGATATGTTTCCTTGCTTGGCGTTCTACATTTAAGGGGTGAGGGGCCAATTTGATTTGTACCCATGCCCGGTTCACTGGTACCCTCAACAAGTTGGCAAAATTGGTGACCGGCCCAGCCGTTTTCAATTCTCTGAGGTTTATACATACGGTGTAATTTGGTTTTGGAAGCATAACATTTCAATGAAAAAGATGCTCACAAAAATGACTCGATCTCTGTGTGCAATGACGTTGCGTGACAGTATGGCCTCACTTTGTTTCAGGTTTGAGGATGAAAAAGAATGGAGTGGAATTTTACGGGAGATCCGATATGCTGCTGGCTCAACCTGCCAGTCTGTTAAGCTAAACACACTCAAGCTTACGAAAATGTAATAATCCTGCTGATTATATCACACGAGCTTGGGGAAAGATGTCTGCCTGTGCTGAACTTCCGGATGTTCCCATTCTTTTGTGATATCTTCGAGCAGGAGCATTTGGAAAGCATATGTATGCTCCTGCTGATTCTTATCTCATCATTGTTTAATTTTATTGAAATTAAGTATTATTTGTTCTTGGCAATTAGCTGAATTTATTTCTGATGTTTGTAGTAATAATTGTTAACCCTGAGCCTGGTGTTGGCTTAGCGGTTAGGGTGCAGGCTTGGGATCCTAGGATCCTAGGTTCGTAATCCCGGTCGATCGCTGAATTAACGCCAGGGGGGTTGACTCAGCCTGTCATCCTTCCAAGGTCGGCAAATTGAGTACCAGCTTGCTGGGATGAATGATCCCGGCGTGTACCCTGATTTAGAATAGGTGCACCGTATCCCTGCGCATCGAACGAGGTGACCAAGGGTTGGCGTCAGGAAGGGCATCCGGCCATAAAAACATTGCCTCAAACAGGGAACCATGATTGTCATGGGGCCTGCAAGGCTAACCCCCGCTCTAGCAGGGAAAATGGCCTTAAAACGATCATTCATTGTCGTAATAATTGTTACTTTTGTCCAATGAAGAAACATTTTACAAAAAACGTGAAACAGTTGTTTTAGTGTCCGTCATAATGACAGAATTGTTTTATATATATATATATATATCAGTAATATTGCTGGTGTAAAATCAGCAATACTATATTGACAACCCAGCCTTCATGAAGAATGGTAAATTTTACCTAAATCACAAAAATTACAATTGAGAAATAATTTTAATTGTTTTGAATGTTCATAGGAAAATAAAGATACTTATTTCTTCCAATGAATGGTTATGTGTGTCTGTGTGTATATGTGTACTGCATATACATCTGAACCCTCAATCGGAAAGGGCCTGAAGCAAATTCCATGGATACATTCCAGAAGCTCAAAGATGCAAAAATAAGAGAAAATTTTCAGCAAGAGTATCTGAAAAATAAGATGAAGTTTGTAATATTTGAAGATGTAGATGGGATGTTGGCTCAAATGAAAAAATGTTTGGATAAAGCGAAAAGCCAGAAATATTTGTGGAATAATTCACTGGCAGGTTTAAAAAAAAAGAGAAACATCATGGTGGAATATTAGAGTACAAGAAGCACTCAAAAAGTGGTGGAGTAAAGATCCGCAAGCTAAAGAACATTATAAACATTTGAAGGAGGAACCAAAGAAAGAAAGAGCGGAGCATTACAAAGTGAATGAAGAATGGGGGGAAAGCTTAAACACAACAGAGGCCAAGAATACAGTTTTCAAAATAGCCAGGCACATGGTAAAGGATAGAAGGAGATGTGGTGGGAAAAAATGGACAACGAGTGAAAAAGTATGATCGTGATAAGGATGGAAAGTTTACTTTAAGAAGCTCTGGAATGAAGAAAATAAGGAATGACATGGAATGAAATAAAATTGAAGGTCCCGAAAAAGAGATATGTGAATAACTTGAATCAGCTCTTAGAAGTTTAAAGAAAGTAAAGGCGGCGGGTCCAACTGCATTATTAATTGTGAAATTAGAAGTGTGCTGCAGATGTAGGAATCAAATGGATCACAGACTGGAAGTAGATAGTGGTGTATTTGTGTGTGTGTGTGTGTGTGTGTGTGTGTGTGTGTGTGTGTGTGTGTGTGTGTATGTGTGTGTGTGTGTGTGTGTGTTTGCGTGTGTGTGCATTTGTGTGTGTGTGTGCATTTGTTTGTGTTCGTGTATGTTTGTGTGTGTGCATGCACGCATGTGTGTGTGTGTGTGTGTGTATGTTTGTGTATGTGTGTGTGTGTGGGCGTGCTTGTATGTGTTTGTGTGTGTGTGTGTTTGTTTGTGTGCTTGTGTATGTTTGTGTGTGTGTGTGTGTGTGTGCACACCCGCGTGTGTTTGTTTGTGTGCTTGTGTATGTTTGTGTGTGTGCACATGTGCGTGTGTGTGTTTGTATGTGTGTGTGTGTGTGTTTGTATGTATGTGTAAGTATGTTTATGTGTGTGTGCGTGTATGTGTGTGTGTGTGTGTGTTTGTATGTGTGTGTGTATGTATGTATGTGTGTGTGTGTGTGTGTGTGTGTGTGTGTGTGTGTGTGTGTGTGTGTGTGTGTGTGTGTGTGTGTGTGTGTGTGTGCACGTGCATATGTGTGTGTGGTTGTTTGTGTGTTTGTGTGTGTGTGGGCAGTGCCTTCAGAAAGTATTCACGCCCCTTGACCTTTTTCACATTTTGTTGTTTCAGCCTGAATTTAAAATGGATTTAGTTTGAGATTTTTTTGTCACTGATCTAGATATCCCATAAGTCCCCATAATGTCAAAGTGGAATTTTGTTTTTAGCCATTTTTGCGAAATAATTTAAAATGCAATACAGAAATATCTAATTTATATACAGTGCCTATAGAAAGTCCACACCCCCTTTAAAATTTTTCACCTTTTGTTGCCTTATGGCCTGGAATTAAATTGCATTAATTCAGACTTTTTCGACCTTTATCTACACATTGTAACCCACAACTTCCAAGTGAAAAATAAATTCTACAAATTTCAGAAAATTTATTAAAATTACAAAACTGGAATTTCTTGGTTGTATAAGTGTCCACACCCCTGAGTTTATACTTGGTGGAAGCACCTTTGACAGCAGTTACAGCTGCGAGTCTGTTGGGACAGGTCTCTACCAACTGTGCACACCTTGATTGGGCAATATTTGCCCATCTTCTGTACAAAACTGTTCAAGCTCAGTCAAGATGTGTGGGGAGCGTTGATGGACAGCAATTTTCAAGTCATGACAGATTTCCAATTGGATTTAGGGGCTCTGACTGGGCCACTCAAGGACGTTTATCTTTTTGCTCCTTAACCTCTGCAGTGTAGTTTTGGCTGTGTGCTTCGGGTAGTTGTCAAGCTGAAACGTGAACTTCCGTCCGAATTTCAGCCATCGTGTTGAAGTGGGAACCAACTTGACGAATGCTTCAAGGACAACAGAAGACACAATGCCAATTTCTCCGACACCATAGTCCGTAGCATTTGCTTAACACGTCGTTCATCCCATACGTGTCTTAACCTGGATGCCATCAAGCTCAGCAGTTTCACACATTTAATCGTCCAAGTACCACAATTAAACCCAAATGCTGGCAGACAGGATGCCCAGTTTAATTTCCATCCGAGGACGGCACACAGGTCGATGTTCCGCACTACCTGCGAAGTACCAGGATGACAGTTCATAGTCGGCCTGAGATTTGATCCCAGGCTAGAAAGCTCGGAGGCAATTTCGCATACTTTTAGGCTCTCCTGCCACTGCTGTGCATCTACTGATGTCGACCGTGACCACTGTTGTGGTCCCACTGTTCGGAAAGGTTCTGGGCCGAAAGGGTTGAAACCTCCATGACGAAAGGAGCACAGATGACGTTATAGGTTTTGGGCTCTGGCCAGTAAGAAAATCTATCAATTGCTTAAAGGTTAATAAAGTTTTTACTTTAGGTAAAGGACTATTTTTAGGTTTCTAATCAAGATAAGTTAAGTATCGGGTGTTGTAGAATTAGTATCACTGGCAGAGTACCCACCCCTTGGGATTTTGGGCATTACTTGCTGAGAAAGAGCTCCGTTGGGAGCTGATTGTTATTTCTCCAAAAGGCCGGGTGACTGGAGACAGGACAGATAAAGCAAAATCGGGTCGGGGCTGTTTGAACTGAATCGACTTTGGTGAATATGGTCCTGATTGGATTTTGACAAAGCCCAGTTTTGAATGCCCTAACTGAAAATACCAATATTTTGGGCAAACCCCCATTTAACCTACTTATAGGGGGCACATCCGGATGGAGAGCACGACCCCATGAGATGCATTGTACCGTGAGATGTCCTGATGCATTGTACCAAACTTCGTCCGGAACACTCAGGTGGTTGTGGAGAAGAAGATGTTTCAGTGAAAATGAGGGATACAGGGAAGAGGCCTGTGGCCTCATTTTCAGAGGAGATACGGCCATGAGGAGCACAAATTAAGGTTAGGACATGGTCCTCATGCCTCGTGGCGAGTTTGGTCTAAATCTGACTGGCGGTTTCTGAGAAGACGATTTTTGAATGAAATCCCAATGTTTGGGGCAAAACCCCCATTTTACCCCCTTTATAGGGGTGTATCCGGATGAGGAGCACAATCCCATGAGACCTTGCTGTCCTGATGCATCATACCAAATTTCGTCAATATCAGTCGGATAGTTTGTGAGGAGAATATGTTTTAGTCAAATGTTTACAGACATACGTGTTTGTGTGGTGTGCGTCTAAAAGGTTCTAGATGTTCTCGAGGTCTAATAGGTACTTTCCAATCGTACTTAGGGTCTAAACCTCTAAAGGATCGAAATCGTCTAAAGGGTCTAATCTCTAAAGGATGTAAATGTCTAAGTGTTCTAAAGTGTCTAAAATGGTCGAAGGGGTCTAAAGGGTCTAAATGTCTAAAGGGCTAAATGGTCAAGGGACCAACCAGTCGAAATGGGTCGAAAAATGTCTAACATGTCTTAATGGTCTGAAGGTTATAAGGGGGTTAAGGCCTAAGGTGTCTAAAGGGAGTCATGGAGTTAAGGGGTGTTCAGGTCTAAAGGGTCTAGGCATATAAAAAGAGGTATAAAGGATATATAAAAGGTCAAAAGAGTCAAGGGGTCTTCGGGTCTTAAAGGTAAAGGAAGTTTAAGGTGTCTAGAGGGTCTAATGGGGACTATAGGTCTTATGATTCTAAAGGGTCTAATGGGTTATAGAGGATCTTAGGGTCTAAAAGTTATAACACTGCCTGTAGGGGTCTAAGGGTTCTAACTGGATATATAGGGTCTCCAGGATCTGAGGGGTTAAGCGTTCTTAAGGGTATAATGAGGTCTAATGGGGGTGAAAGGGTCTTCGAGGTCTAAGTGTTCTAATGGGTCTAACGGGGTATGTAAGGTCTTAAGGTTCTCACGGGTTCTAATGGGTTATATCGGGTCTACTGGGTCTTAAGTGTCTAAGGGTTCTAAGGTGTCTTAAGGAGACCTAAGGGTATTCGAGTTCTGAAGGGTCTTTGGGGAATAAAGGGTCTTCAGAGCTCTTAGTGCTCTGTAGGGTCTAACTGAGTCTAAAGGTATATAGGGATGGAAGGAATCAACAACAACAACAACAACAACATGCATTTTAAGGCCATTTTCCCTGCCAGAGCGCGGGTTATCCTTGCGGTCCCCATGACAATCTTCTCCATTTTGCCCTATTTTCTGCATCTCTCCTTGTTAACCCCCTTTGCCCGCATTTCTTCTTCCACCATCTTTAGCCAAGTCTTCCTCGGTCTTCCCCGTCCTCCACATCCTTCTACATTCATTTCCATCACTCTTCTCAACCAATCACTTTCATCATTCCTCAACACATGACCAAACCATCTCAACCTGTTCCTCTTCACAGCATCAATCACAGGCTCTATTCCCATAATCTTTCGCAATTCATCATTTGTCTTCCTCTCTCTCAACGATACCCCGCACATCCACCGAACCATTCGCATTTCCACCCTTTCCAGCCTTCGTTGCTGCTCTACGTTCATTACCCATGTCTCGCTCCCATAAATCATAACACTTCTCACACATGCAGCATACACCTTTCCCTTCAGCTTCAACGACACTCCCCTCCTCATCAGCACGCCACTCAGTTCCCGAAACTTCTTCCCGAAAGGGATGGAAGGAATCGAAAGGATGTAAATGGCTAATGGTGCCTCAAGGGTCTAACATTTCAAAAGGGCCTTAAAGAGTCTTCAAAGGTCTAAGGGGTCTCACCAGTCAAAGGTGTAAAGCAGGTGTTCCCAAACCCAGGGTCCAGACCCAAACTTGAAAAATAAACCCTCAAAATCCAGGTTTTTGAGAACGGATTTTTCACTTATTTTTTCCGACATTTTTATCGTAGGTGCCGGTTTATAGTAGTACCAGTAAAAAATTAAAATATAGGGGCAATACCCCTGGTGCTCACCTGGTAGAATAAACAGTATACTGCAACTATAAACAGTAATAAAGGTATTTTAAAACAATTTCAATGGTTGCTGGAAGACAGGACAGCATGTAGAATCATACTAACATAATCATAAGAATAAACAAACAAACAATAAAATACCTATTTTGGGGGCAACCCCTCTCCCTCCCTCCCCCAACCGTGTATACCTCCTCAGACCCCAATTTTTCTCATGCCTTGAACAAACATTGGTACATCATGGGTGATTAAGGTTGTTGTGAAGTTTCATTGAAATTGCGTGTGCAGTTTCTGAGAAGAAAGCAAATACCTATTTTGGGGGGCAACCACCTCCCCTCCCCCGTAAACCCCAATAGACTTCGATTTTTTAGTGCTGTGAACAAACTTCGGTACATCACGGGTGATGAATGTTGTGGTCAAGTTTAATCGAAATAGTGTGTGTAGTTTCAGAGGAAAAAGCAAATTCCTATTTTGTGAGGGGGTCAAACGTGGATCCACTTTGACCCCAGTAGACCCCCTTAGACCCCGACGTTTTTAATGCCGTGAAAATACTTTAGTCACAACACAACAGACATAATTTGTGGCAAATTTGGTCACAATCCCTTTAGCGGTTTTGGAGAAGAAGTTG
Organism: Myxine glutinosa; assembly: GCF_964187855.1. Taxonomy (NCBI): domain Eukaryota; kingdom Metazoa; phylum Chordata; class Myxini; order Myxiniformes; family Myxinidae; genus Myxine; species Myxine glutinosa. The sequence goes on from NC_136267.1 coordinate 64,303,568, forward strand.
CGGACGTGTTTTACGGACAGACGGACAGACGGACAAGGCGCCATCGCATAGGCTCCCGTGAACTTCGTTCCAGGTGAGCTAACAACTAAGCACCGCTATCATTTGGATCGCGAGGCGATTGAGATTTCACATTTTGGGTCGTGGACAAAAAAGTTTGGGAACCACTGGTCCAAAGGTATAAAAGGTACATTCCAACAGTACGTAATTAATAGACATAGTCATGGTGCAACTGACGTTCAAACAGAACGTAGCTAAGAAAATATAGTCACGTGGGTTAGTGACTGGATATAGATACACTTGCTCCATTATGGCTGAAAGTGTTCAATAAATGATTACATTTGTGAAAAAACAATGTGTGTTCATTGATAATGTGACGTAGTCTATCCATTTTGGATGGTTAGATAATGGAATGCATTCGTATTATTAGTCCTCGTTGGACTTCGTCTATGACATTTTATGTCTTTTTCTTCTTGTTTATCTTTGATAATATATGAAAGCCTATAGCAGGGAAGGTAAACATCTATCGGTACATATGGTACAGGTAGACCATTAGAAAGTGAGGTTGCATTGCCTAATTGGCTGACTATATAGACACAACTGAGGTCATGTACCTACTGATGTGGACCCATGGCTCAGGTTGTGGACCCATCGTTTGGAGAGCTTCTAGGCTGAAGCATCTCTGAATAATGGAGCCCAAGTTATGATTTCGGCAGAAGGAGAAATCGGTCACTCACTTGCAGGTAGTGGAAGGTCTTAGTTTAAGTGTACTTCACTCTTTCATTCTTCTTTTCTCCCGCCTCTGGAAAAAACTCCCCCACTCCCTTCAATCCCACTCCTCCCTCCAGGTCTTTAAAACAGCTGTTCACCACCATCTCTTATCTTCACCCATCCAAAACCTTGATCTTTTCTACCCCCGCTAATTCACCCCAGATCCACTTTTTTTAAATACCGACTTCTGTCCTGGAAGTCCTTGCAGTGTCCATGTGTTTTATACCTCTCCCACCTCCCCCCCAAGCCCTCTCCCTCCCACAGATCTCCCGATGTCCCTGCTCTCAAATGTTGTACTTGTGTGCTTCCTCCTCTCTCCCCATCTTGTCTCCCACTCCCTTTATTTCGTCTTATGTGTCCGTTTGTTTGTTTTTGTCATTAATGTTAGCTATTACACGAGCCTCGATCTTGTATACAAAAAAACACAAAAAAACAACAACTACTTTAGCCATAACTGTTCAATTAATGATTGTGATGTTTCATGCCAAACACAATTTTGTCACAAGTTGCTGTACACCTTTTTGTACAACTTGCGCGTTTTATATACGAGTTGTACAAGTGATTACTTTAATTTTTGTACATCTCAAAGTCTTTTTGTACAAGTTGAGGGAATTCTTCAGATTTGTTGAAGTTATATTTTCTGGAAAAGTAGGAATTTAAAAAACAACAGAATCTCTTGCACCAAGAAAATGTCACTATAAAGGATCAGCCACAAGATGGCCCCACTTGCGCTGATTTTCAAAAAAATATTCGTCTCCATTATTCAGACAATGACGATGGTCTCCGTGATCTGTAGAGGAACACAGGCACCACCAGGTGGTGTCTTGATAATCGAAACGAAGAAGAAAGGTAAAGTGTGGGCAGTGGAAAAAATGGCTTCGCTTACTCTAGCGAGGGCAGCAAAATTGTTCATAATGGAGGAGTTAAGGTGCACACGATTTTTTAAATCTTTTGCAAGGGAGGGGGAGTAGCGGACCAGGGTGTGGGAGGAAGGGGAAGCAGAACAGGAGTATTCGTTCGTCTTCATATCAATTTAACCCAAATTTGTATTAATGATAAAATATTATCACGACGCCTTTTGAAAATCCCCCTCCATTGAGGCATCTTCACGACCCATTATTTACTATTCTCACTAAAATATAAAATGGGGGCAATACCCCTGGTGCCCGCCTGGTAGAATAAATCACTATAGTACACCAACTATAGGTATTTTAAACCAATTCCAATGGTTGATAAGAGACAGAGCAGCATGTAGAATCATACTAACGTAATCATAAGACTTTGAACAAACAAACAAAACATACCTATTTTGGATGGGGGGGGGGGGGGCGACGCCTACCTCCCCCACTCTAAACTCTCTTAGACCCCAATTTCTCTAATGCTGTGAACAAACTTTGGTACATGACGGGTGTTGAAGGTTGTGGTTGAGTTTCATCAAAATAGCGTGTGTAGTTTCAGAGAAGAAAGCAAATACCTATTTTGGGGGATCTAACCTGGATGCACTTTGACCCCCGGTAGACCCCCATTAGACTCCAATTTTTTTTTAATGCCGCGAACAAAGTTGAGTTGCAACATACCAATTATCATTTGTACGAAGTTTGGTCACAATCCCATTCGCAGTTTCGGAGAAGAAGTTGCAAGTGTCCACAGACTGATGGACGGACGGACGGACGGACGGACGGACAACGCACCATCCCATAAGCTCCCCAGAACTATGTTTCAGGTGAGTTAAAACCACTACGATTTAACCATATGGAAGACCAAATACTACATTAGAATCATCAGAAGGAACCTCAATAAGCAAAGATGGAGTCATCAGGAGGGACTTGGATAGGATTCTGGTTTCAGCCGCTACTCCACAACCCTCAAACCCATCCAGGCACAGCCAAGTGAGACTTACAGAAAACTTTCTCTATGAAACTTTATAACTCATTTTATAAAAAGACAATATATGATCTTATATGATCTTAAATGATCTTATATGATTCTTATATGATCTTCGATTTCTTATGTAACAAACAGACAGACAGGGGTCCACCTTCAACTTCGGTCCACCTTCGGTGGAAAGATGATTATCCACGTGGTAGAGACTTGTCAAGTAAATAATGACAAGTAAATAATGTCAAGTAAATAATGTCAAGTAAATAATGTCAAGTAAATAATGTCAAGTAAATAATGACAAGTAAATAATGACAAGTAAATAATGATAAGTAAATAATGTCAAGTAAATAATGACAAGTAAATAATGTCAAGTAAATAATATCAAGTGAATAATGACAAGTAAATAATGATAAGTAAATAATGTCAAGTAAATAATGACAAGTAAATAATGACAAGTAAATAATGATAAGTAAATAATGTCAAGTAAATAATGACAAGTAAATAATGTCAAGTAAATAATGTCAAGTGAATAATGACAAGTAAATAATAACAAGTAAATAATGACAAGTAAATAATGATAAGTAAATAATGTCAAGTAAATAATGTCAAGTAAATAATGTCAAGTAAATAATGACAAGTAAATAATGATAAGTAAATAATGTCAAGTAAATAATGACAAGTAAATAATGTCAAGTGAATAATGTCAAGTGAATAATGACAAGTAAATAATGACAAGTAAATAATGACAAGTAAATAATGATAAGTAAATAATGTCAAGTAAATAATGACAAGTAAATAATGTCAAGTAAATAATGTCAAGTGAATAATGACAAGTAAATAATGACAAGTAAATAATGACAAGTAAATAATGACAAGTAAATAATGTCAAGTAAATAATGACAAGTAAATAATGTCAAGTGAATAATGACATGTAAATAATGACAAGTAAATAATGACAAGTAAATAATGACTAGTAAATAATGACAAGTAAATAATGACAAGTAAATAATGACAAGTAAATAATGAGAAGTAAATAATGACAAGTAAATAATGACAAGTAAATAATGACAAGTAAATAATGTCAAGTGAATAATGACAAGTAAATAATGACAAGTAAATAATGTCAAGTAAATAATGTCAAGTAAATAATGACAAGTAAATAATGATAAGTAAATAATGTCAAGTAAATAATGACAAGTAAATAATGTCAAGTAAATAATGTCAAGTGAATAATGACAAGTGAATAATGACAAGTAAATAATGACAAGTAAATAATGACAAGTAAATAATGACAAGTAAATAATGACAATGTTATTTACATGATTCTTTTATAATAAAAAAATGAATTATATGTGGGGTTATTAATCTTATCAACAAACAGTTTGGCGTCGATTACACGATGGCCTCGAGGTATGCACACTCGCCTTGAAGTCATCAACATGGGTTAGAATCTCGGCCCAGGTACAAATTGTCATCATGGTGTCTCACAGGTAAGGGAAGTATCAACGTGTGTGCCATCCCTCGAATGGACGTTAAACTGGGCGAACCGTCTGCCAGAATTAGTTAGTGGACGTTAAAGATCCCACGGTGTTTTCGCGAAGAGTAGGCGAGCCATCGCCGGCACCCTGAACAAATTAGAAATTCCTCCCCTACCCAGCAGGGGGCACTGCATCAGCAGCACAGGAGCACCCTCAGCCAATGATGCTATCCTCAGACTTGTGCTGCATATGGAAGAAGAAGAAAAAGCATTGATGTAACACTGTAGTCTATAGAAAGATTTGCGTAGTTAGAAGTTAGGAAGTGTTAGTGCTTGTGTCGTTGTGTGGGAACCACAGTGATTCAAGGAGTTGTGATTAAATACCCAAATACACCCTTAGTGAACCGAATGCAGTTCTATAATATTTATGTCAATTTTTTGGAGGTTCTTCAACAATCGAATCACCTACTTTTCGACCGCTGTGATCTCCTTTTATCATTCCATGTGACCAATCCATGGGAAAAGTCCTTTCATACATCTTAATTGGATGTTTATTGTGCACAGGGGAATGGAGATGGAAAGGCTGATAACTCAACTGCTGTATTTAATGGATGCTAATTGAAGCACTTTTCACAAATGGATATTATGTAAAGTAAAATAAGGCACCGGTGTGACTGAAGCCAAAACAATGACACACTCGAGTTTTGGGTTCAATTCGCGGGACGATGGCAGAGTTTGTTTCCCTGATGATAAGTCATTGAAATTTCGTGTCAAAGTGAAGAAACCATGTCACACAAATACCGCTCTTGTCAAGACATTCCCATGACATTTAACAATTTGACATTTTACATTTACAGGTCATTTGTAACAGTGACTGATGAATTGCGGAGACTGGGAGAAGTGATTGAGCATTTCACACTTTTAGGGTCGGTTGGGGGTAGGTGGGCTGTTGGAAGTGGAAAGATAATGGGATAACGTTTCACTCGTTGTGTAATGTTTTATTTCAATGGATAAAATGTTGAGGATCGTGGAGGAGCTCGAACATAGAACGAATCAGGATTGAGGGACAAAATCGATTGAGACCTGACGAGGTTGAAGGACAAAATCCATGGAGACCTAGCGAGGTTGAGGGACAAATTCGATGGAGACTTGACTTGGTGGGGTTGAGGGACAAAATCGATGGAAACCTGGCGGGGTTGAAGGACAAAATCGATGGAGACCTTGTGGCGTGGAGGGACAAAATATATGAAGAACTGGTGGGGTTTAGGGTCAAAATAGATGGATACTTGGCAGGGTTGAGGGACCAAATAGATGGAGACCTGGTGGGGTGGAGGGAAAAAATCGATGGAGACCTTGTGGAGTTGATGGACAAAATAGATGAAGAACTGGTGGGTTTGAGGGACAAAATAGATGAAGATCTAGTGGGGTTGAGGGAAAAATCAATGGAGAGCGAGCGACGTTGAGGGACAAAATAGATGTAGAACTCGTGGGGTTGAAGGACAAAATAGATGGAGACCCGGCGGGGCTGAAGAACAAAACAGATGGAGACATGGCAAGGTTTTGGAACAAAACAGATGGAGACCTGGCAGGGTTTAGGGACAATATCGATGGATACCTGGCAGGTTGAGGAACAAAACAGATGGAGACCTGGCAGAGTTGAAGAACAAAACAGATGGAGACCTGGCAGGGTTGAAGAACAAAACAGATGTTGACCTGGCAGGGTTGAAGAACAAAACAGATGGAGACCTGGCAGGGATGAGGAACAAAACAGATGGAGACATGGTGGGGTTGAGGGAAAAAAATAGATGGAGACTTGGTGGGGTTGAGGGATAAAATAGATGGAGACCTTGCAGGGTTGAGGAACAAAACAGATGGAGACCTGGCAGAGTTGAGTTAAAAAATAGTTGGAGACCTGGCAGGGTTAAGGACAATATAGATGGAGACCTAGTGGGGTTGAGAAACAAAACAGATGGAGACCTGGCAGAGTTGAGGAAGAAAAGAGATGGAGACCTGGCTGGGTTGAAGGACAAAATCGATGGAGACTTGTCAGGGTTGAGGAACAAAACAGATGGAGACATGGCAAGGTTGAGGAACAAAAGAGATGGAGATCTGGCAGGGTTGAGGAACAAAAGAGATGGAGATCTGGCAGGGTTGAGGAACAAAACAGATGGAGACCTGGTGGGGTTGAGGGGCAATATCGATGGAGACCTGGTGGGGTTGAGAAACAGAACAGATGGAGACCTGGCAGAGTTGAGTTAAAAAATAGTTGGAGACCTGGCAGGGTTAAGGACAATATAGATGGAGACCTAGTGGGGTTGAGAAACAAAACAGATGGAGACCTGGCAGAGTTGAGGAAGAAAAGAGATGGAGATCTGGCAGGGTTGAGGAACAAAAGAGATGGAGATCTGGCAGGGTTGAGGAACAAAACAGATGGAGACCTGGTGGGGTTGAGGGGCAATATCGATGGAGACCTGGTGGGGTTGAGAAACAAAACAGATGGAGACCTGGCAGGGTTGAGGAACAAAACAGATGGATACCTGGCAGGGTTAAGGACAATATAGATGGAGACCTAGTGGGGTTGAGAAACAAAACAGATGGAGACCTGGCAGAGTTGAGGAACAAAAGAGATGGAGATCTGGCAGGGTTGAGGAACAAAACAGATGGAGACCTGGCTGGGTTGAGGAACAAAACAGATGGAGACCTCACTGGGTTGAGGGACAAAATAGATTCACCTGGCAGGGTTGAGGGACAAAATAGATGGAGACCTGGCAGGGTTGAGGGACAAAATAGATTTGTTTATTAAATCGCCTGCCTCATGTCGTATGTTGGTTTCACCTGAATTATGACAGAGAGGCGATATTATTGTCTGAAAATAATTTTCTCCCTTGCCCTCCTCGGGGTAACTGGTGCACTCGCATTGACGCTTTGTGGCAGTATGTAACAAAAACTACACACACAATTTAAATGAAACTTGACGACAACCTTCATCGCTCATGATATACTAAAATTTGTTCACAGCATTAAAAAAAATCAGGGGGTTTCCCCCCAAAATAGGTATTTACTTTCTTCTCTGTTACATATTTTGTGGGTTCCTGGTTCTACGAGGTCAGCCCAAGTGTAGTGCCCCTATTTTTGATTTATTATACAGTAATAACTATTCATAAAATATTCAATTATAATGTAAAGGATCATGAATAAGTGGACACGAGACTAGCCCTGCATGTGAGACACAGTCGATGCTAATCCCTCTTCCATCACCCAGGTACGTAGTCCTGATACGGATGTCACCATCATATTACTGTCTAGCCTGTACAATATCTTTGGAAGAGTTAATTTCCATACCGGTCGTGGAAAAGCGGTTAGGCCAATAGATTTGAGCTAGGGCTTCCGTTGCCTCGGCGAAGATTTATGCACGTCTCTCATTGGTGTGCACGTGTTCAAGGGTTGCAACTGGACCTGTTGTTTCAGAACCAAAGGAAAGAAGAGTGTGTGGTGCTGTGCACACACGACTCGATTGCCAGAGAGGTAGGCCACAATGCATGGATACAACAAGAGTCTTTATTAAGAGCTCGCACTTCAGCACTGGGCGGGCTCGAGCTTAGAGCCCGCATATATCTCACGAGGCCACGCCTTGCCCCCGGGCGTGGCCGATCGGCCAAAAGGCGGGGCATGCATTTCAGTTCCCCGCCTGGACGCTCGCGCCACCCACTGGTGCGTGGAATTATTGTCCCTTGTGCCCGCCACACGTGCCCCCCCAGAATTCCCACGCACCTGAAGGGTGAGCTTGCGGGGAAGCCGGATGACCCGGCCGAAACGCCCCCTGGCAATGCGTGCAGGGCTGGGGGGTAGCGGGGCTGGGGGGTGCCGGGGGTCTGACCGCCGGGGGGCGGCCCCGACACGGAGGCAGAGCTGCTTGCGGGGGGTGGTCCAGATCGAGGTGGGCCGGCTTGAGGCGGTCCACAGAGATACGATCCGGGGCACCGCCGATGTCGACGGTGAAATATTTGTCCCCAGTCTCCAGCACGCGGAAGGGCCCGTCATACGGGGGCCGTAGCGGTGCCCGGTGGGCGTCGTGCCGGATGAAGACGTACTCCGCCGTGCAAAGCTCCGGGGCGACGTGGGAGAACGGGCAACCGTGGTGTGCCGTCGGCACCGGGGTGAACCTCCGCGCGGTATCCTGCAGGGTGGAGCGCTGTTGCACCGCACAGGGTGGAGCGCGGACCAAGGAGCCGTGGAGTCGGGGATAAATTCGCCCGGTACCCGCAGTGGTTGCCCGAAGACCAGCTCCACCGAGGATGCACCCAGGGGAGCCTGTCGGCCCAGCTGCCGTCGCGGAGGCTGGCCCGGAGCGCGGCCTTCATCGAGCGATGAAAGCGCTCGCACAGGCCATTGGCCTGGGGGTGGTAGGCCGTGGTGCAGTGCATTTTGACGCCGAGCCCTTGCGCCACCGTGCCCCAGAGCTCCGAGGTGAACTGGGGGCCACGGTCGGACGAGATGTCCGAGGGGGCGCCGAACCGGGTAACCCAAGTGGCGATGAAGGCTTGCGCCACATCCGTCGCAGACGTCGCCGCCAATGGCACGGCCTCCGGCCACCGTGTGGTGCGGTCCACCATGGTGATGAGGTGAGTGAACCCCCGCGAGGGGGGCAGAGGTCCCACCAAGTCGACGTGGACGTGGTCGAACCGATGCTCGGGCACCGTAAACGAGGCCAATGGGGCCTGGTTGTGGTGGTGGACCTTTGCGCGCTGGCACGCGAGGCACATCCTGGCCCAGTCGCGGACGTCCTTCCTGAGGCCATGCCAGACGAACTTCGCCGCGACGATCTTCTGGGAGGCCTTCATGCCCGGGTGGGACAGGCCGTAGATGGCGTCGAAAACCGGGCGCTGCCAGCCAGTGGGCACGATGGGGCGAGGCCGGCCGAGGGAGACATCGCACTGGAGGGCTGCGCCTGCGACGTCGAAGGGCACCTCGGTGATGCGGAGGCCCGTGACGGCGGTCCGCAAGGCCTGGACGCCGGGGTCGGCGGTCTGCTCCTCCGCCATCCGGGCATAGTCGATCCCGAGGTGGACCGCGTGCGCGACGGACCGGGAAAGACAATCCGCCACCGGGTTGTCTATACCCGCGACGTGACGGATGTCCATCGTGTACTCGGACACGGCAGAGAGGTGACGCTGCTGCCATGCCGACCATGGCTCGGCGACGTTGGCCATCGCGAACACAAGGGGCTTGTGGTCGACGAAAGCCGTGAATGGGCGGCCCTCGAGCAGATGACGGAGGTGTCGGACCGCCAGGTGGAGCCCGAGCAGCTCACGGTCGAAAGTGCTGTAGCGGCGTTCGTGCGGGCGAAGCTGCCGGCTAAAAAACGCCAGCGGCTGCCAAGCACCACGCACCCACTGCTCGTGCACTGCGCCCACCGTGTAATCCGACGCGTCGGTGGTGAGGGCGATCGGTGCATCGGGCGCCGGGTGCGCCAGCATGGTGGCATTGGCCAGGGCCAGCTTTGCGCCCGCAAATGCCGCAGCCATCAGCTCCGACCAGGCGATGTCACCTTTGCCCGGCTTGCCCCGGAGGGCCTCGTGCAGGGGGCGGAGGAGCTGGGCGACATGGGGCACGAAGCGGTTGTAAAAATTTACCATGCCCAGGAACTCCTGGAGCCCCTTGATCATGCGGGGGCATGGGAAATCCCTGACCACCTCCACCTTGGCCGGTAAAGGGACGGCCCCGTGCCTGGTGATGTGGTGCCCCAATAAGTCGATAGCGGCGACGCCGAAACGGCACTTTGCGGGGTTGATGATCAGGCCATGCTGGCCCAGGCATTTGAAATGCGTGCGGAGGTGGAGCAGGTGCTCCTCCCGGGATGCGCTCGTGACTAGCATGTCGTCCAGGTAGACATAGATGAAAGGTAAGTCGCGCAAGACACTATCCATGAGCCGTTGGAATGCCTGGGCCGCATTCTTCAACCCAAAAGGCATTCGCAGGAACTCAAAGAGGCCGAAAGGGGTGATGACGGCCGTCTTTGGGACATCGTCCGGTTGGACGGGGACCTGGTGGTAGCCCCGGATGAGGTCCACCTTGAAGAACACGGTCGTGTTTGCCAACCGGACAGAAAAGTCCTGGATATGCGGGACCGGGTAGCGGTCGGGGGTGGTGGCTTCATTGAGCCAGCGGTAGTCACCGCACGGCCGCCATCCTCCGCCGGGCTTCGGCACAATGTGCAGAGGAGAAGCCCAAGCACTGTTGGAGCGCCGTACGATCCCCAGCCTTTCCAGTGTGGCGAACTCCGCTTTCGCCACGGCGAGCTTCGTGGGGTCGAGTCGGCGTGCCCGGGCATAGACCGGCGGCCCGACCGTGGGGATATGGTGCTCCACCCTGTGTTTGATGGCCACCGCTGAGAAGGTGGGCCGAGTGAGGGCCGGGAAACTGGCGAGGAGGTGGGTAAACTCGTCCGCTGCCGGAAGCGTGCAGACTAACCTCGCTGGGACGGAACCTTTCAGCAAGCCACTTGGCAAGCCACTCGGTGAGCAGCTCAATGAGCCGCTCAGCGAACAAGCGAGCGAGCTGAAGGTTTCGGCCTGGACGAGACGTCTGCGCTTAACGTCGACCAACAGCCCATGCGCACATAGGAAGTCCGTGCCGAGCAGGGCCATTGGCACGCTGGCGGTAACGAACGACCATTGAAAGCGCTGCCCTCTGAACCGCAGTGAGAGGCAATGCTTCCCGAATGTGCGGATGGGTGTACCGTTGGCGGCAAGCAAAGCGGGGCCCCGGACCGTGGCTTGCTTGTCGGACGTGGAGGCAGGGAGGACGCTTACCTGCGCTCCCGTGTCGCAAAGAAAACGGCGCCCGGACAAGGTGTCAGTGATGAACAGGAGGCTGCCGGAATGGCCGACGCACATGGCCGCAAGTGAGCGCCGGCCCGACCCATCAAAAGAACATGGCGGGCGGCACGTTTTAGCCTTGCGGCCGAACCTGGCATGGTAGTAGCACCAGGTTTGTGGCGGTGGCCCCCGCGGCGGCCGTGCCGGCGGTGGTGGTGGTGGCGGCGGCGGCAGTGGGCGGGGCGTAGCAGCGGCCACGAGGGAAGCAGGGGCGCTGTAGCCTCCGCGCCGGGATCCACTACTGCAGCACCGTACACCGACCGCGTGTCGCAGGCCGTGAAATACTTGTCAGCATCTCCAGCCAGGGCGCGGAGTTCCGTTATTTTGGAACCGGCCAGCGCGAGGCGCACCTGTACAGGTAGCTGGCGGAGGAAAAGTGCGTGGAACAAGAAATCCGGGCGCCGGTCTCCAAGCAGCGACAGCATGAAATCCATCCGGACAGATGGTCGTGTGTCGCCGAGGGCGGGAAGGTCCAGGAGGCGGTCAGCACGTTCGACCTCTGTGAGCCCGAACGTGGCGAGGAGGGGACGTTTGAGTGCCTCATACTTGTGTTCGCCCGGCGGGCGCCGAAGGATGGACACGATGCGGGCGGCAGTGCCGGGCCCGAGGGCGGCGACCACGTGGTAGTACCGGGTCTCGTCCGCCGTGATGCCCCGGAGCTGAAATTGAGCTTCGGCCTGCACAAACCAAACGTCGGCTTGCGCTTCCCAAAACTCCGGGAGTTTGACTGCGATGGCATTGGTAGCCATGGCGCGTTCGGGGGTCAGCAACGGCTGAACCAATCGGGGTCACCAGTGTGGTGCTGTGCACACACGACTTGATTGCCAGAGAGGTAGGCCACAACGCATGGATACAACAAGAGTCTTTATTAAGAGCTCGCACTTCAGCACTGGGCGGGCTCGAGCTTAGAGCCCGCATATATCTCCCGAGGCCACGCCTTGCCCCCGGGCATGGCCGATCGGCCGAAAGGCGGGGCATGCATTTCAGTTCCCCGCCTGGATGCTCGCGCCACCCACTGGTGCGCGGAATTATTGTCCCTTGTGCCCGCCACAAGTGTCCCTCGATATGGTCCAGGCATCATAATGTCAGCACAATACATCCAGTGAACTTGGCTGGAACTTTGATCTTCCTGAACATCCGCATCTGGTATTCAAGCAGTTTGTTTCTGAACTGCACGGACAGAAATGTTTTATCTGTTTATGAAGCTCGATATTGTCTTTTTTGGGTAGGAGGAATTGAGGACCACTCTCTGTCTCCAACTAGTGATGCTTTGTGGCAGCATTGCCTCAGATTAAATTATCAAAGTGCAATTCATAATTGGCTGGTGTGGCTTAGTGGTTAGGGTGCCGGCTTGGGATCCTAGGATCCTGGGTTCGAATCCTGGTCAATCGCAGAATTAACGCCAGGTGGGTTGACTCAGCCTGTCATCCTTCCGAGGTCGGAAAATTGAGTACCAGTTCACTGGTAATTCCCTGCATGTCGCAAGAGAAAACTATATGGGTTGGTGGCAAGAAGAGCATCCGGCCATAAAACATTGCTTCATAAAGGGGACCAAGGTGCCCAAAAAAGGCCAACCCCTGCTCTGCGAAGAAAAATGGCCTCGAAAGGTGGTTCCTTAACATTCGTTAACACGATTAACGTTTAACGATCATACATGCCCCACAAGCATACATGCCCCACAAGCATACATGCCCCACAAGCATACATGCCCCACATCCAGCAAACCATAGTTGGGGTGTTGAAGGAGACAATCTGAGCATCTAGTATTCTAGTGGAAGACGAAGGATCCTGCACCTGAAGAACTGCTCACCTTTACCCATTGCAAATGATCTTGCAGTCATTGTGTTACGTGCTCCTCCCCGACACCCTGGTCAAGGTGTACCTCCGAGCCCTGAAAGGAGTCACGGCAGAAAAATATGTTATCCTGTGTCAAAAATCAATGGTGAAACCACACCAATTGCAAATAATACAAACACCAATAATACAAACAAATATTGTATTAAAAATCACACAAGAATAACAGTACAACAATAATAGGAATCAAGAGTACAATCAATATATCTACTCTGATGGTACCATCAGCTACCATGCATAAGGTAACTCACGATGCTCCAGGTGAGTGGAAAAGAACATTCCCCAATGTCTCTATATTCCCATCTTCGAGCTCAGAGTTGATCCCCTCCAGTGATCAACGAAACGATGTCGAATCGAAACCAGAATCTCGTTCAGATGACAGGCACAGTCACGCCGCCCAAAACGGCACAAAGGCGCACGCGGCCAAAGCGGAGAAAAGGGTCACGTGGTGAAAGCGGCACAAAGGCACACGCACGGCGACTGGGAAATCCAAAGGCGCCCTCCAGGTATGAACTTTCACTGTTCACAGTCGGCGAGCCGCAAGGTAATCGTCAAAAGCCTCGGTGCACACACACACCACAGATACATCTGAAAGCGGTGGAAACGATTGACGAAGCAAGGAAAGTTTGAAGCGTGCGAGTCAAAATGGCCGACGGCTCATTCTTGAGTCGCAACGACCCGGGATGATTCTTTGGAATCTAACGCCAAACCTGACACGCAGGATGAACAGTCACAGCGATAACCACTTTATCGCAGGAATCCTTTTTCCCCAGGAAATCCAAAGTACGTGACTCTTGCTTGACAACGTTCGATCCAGACTGCAAAGCAACCCACTTCTTCTCCCACTCTTTCGCTCCGCCCTCTTTTTCTTCTCCTTCCGCTCCCTCATCGTCCGGTTCCGGTTTCATTTAAAACTTTAACCTTTTTACCTTTTGACAACAATAACCGTCATTTCCCTCAAACCACCATAATAATAATACATGGAACCAGAAATGTTTCAAGTGGATGAATACCACAACAACGGAAGTGATGAATCCGTAACACTCCCCCCCCCCCCATCCCCCCTCAAGAAAGAAAGTTTGAACATAGTGAAAACTTTCTTTGTAGGCAAAACTCTCCCAACAAACAAAAGTAAACTCACCCTCAAATCATCAATTCCCGTGAGCAACAATAATCAATATTTCCCAAAAGTAAAGCAACAAACTTCAAACAACCTACAGATATTTCCAAAGTTAGTTCACTCTGGACAAAGCATCTGCAACGACATTGTCCCTGCCCTTTACATGCTCAATTTCCAAGTTGAACTCCTGCAAAGCCAAACTCCATCTCATCAACCTCTAATTTTATTTTTCATTTTTTGAATGAAGGTTAAGGGGGTGTGATCAAAAATCCAAAGTCAAGCAAATCTATAACACTTTTTAGGGAGGCCGTGCTGAGAGCCAGGTTTAATGGTGGTTGGGTGGTGAGGCCTGGAAGTATTCACTACATGGACGCCTTTAGGAATGTGGAGTTCACGGTTAATCCATGTCGGAAAGTTCACTACATGGACGCCTTTAGGAACGTGGAGTTCACGGTTAATCCATGTAGGAAAGGTCACTGCATGGACGCCTTTCGGCACGTGGAGTTCACGGTTAATCCATGTAGGAATCTTGGCTCGGCTGCTCCACAGCATTCAGTGCTTCAACTCTTCCTAACTCTCATAATAATCATGGTTGGAACGCTTGTCGCTGTATTCACGTGAATAGCGGTCTCCTTCTCAGCCACGACTCTGATAATCATCCCTTCGGGAGCTGCCGTAACTCTGGGAGCCTCCATAGCAATATCGACTGTGGCCACAACCAAAAGTACTACTCCCACCCCAGGAGCCATAGCCATCCCTGAATCTACCTCCACGTTTTCCTCCTCTGTAGCCCCCTCGACTCCCATGGCCTGCCTTCTCTACTATTAAGGTCCGACCATCCAAATCCTTGCCATTCAAATCCTTTTCTGCATCTTTGGCATCCTTTGTGTTTTCAAAAGTGACAAAGCCAAACCCTCTTGACTTTTGCGTCCCCTGTCTTTTATCAGCCGCACTGCCAAGAGTGGTCCATATTGGCCAAAGACAGAGTCCAGAACAACTTCCCTTGTTTTGAAGTTCAGTCCACCTAAAAAGAGCTTGCCAAAATTGCCTCCATCCATGACTTGTGTGTGCTGACACTTACTTTTTGGGTACTTGACAAGATGTGCCTGTGCAAAGCGTGACGTCAGTACCTTCCTCTCTCTTCAAAGCGCTTCCGACCCATAGCACGAGTCGCGGTACAGGATGGAAAGATACCCGGAATCTTCTGCTCTAACTGTGCAGTGTTATTTTCCATGCTCGGCTTTTCAACAAACATCGGGTTACCAGAAACTTGACCACCAGCCAAATCATTCCCGAAAACAAAAGATATTCCCTCTACAGGCAGAGTGGCTTGTAACCCTACGGTGACCGGTCCTGACACCAAATCAGACTTCAAATGGATGACATGAAGTGGGGCATTAACACAGCCACCAATCCCCTGTAAAAGAACACTAACACCAGTTGCCGTCTTCTCTGACAATGGCAAAATGCCCTCAAGCATCAGAGATTGATGTGCTCCTGTGTCCCTCAATACCCTAACAGGTCTCTGGTTAGTCAAGTCTCCATCCAGTGACACAAACCCCTCTGAAATAAAAGGTTTGTAACCCTCTTGAACAAGGTCGTTCTGTGATGCCGTAACTTTGGCATGGGGACCTTCACAAGGCACTGTCCTCCAAGGACGATTTCTCGCATTTGCCAATGCATTCGGAGTTGTACTAGTCTGACTCCGCTCCTGATTTTTCCTTTTCAGGCCGTAACATTGGGACATCAAATGTCCAGGTTTCTTGCAAAAAGCGCAAGTAGGCCCGGAGGAAAAACTCGTGGTCTGCTTCGGGCCCCCCGGAAGATAAGTCTGTCTTGGAACTGTAGTCTTCTGATCCCTAAAAGTCACGGTATCAGATTTGTCCCCATAGTCATCTCTCGGCCGCCTCCACGAATATTATTTTGTTCTCCGCCCCTGATTTACCATAACTCCCCTGGCTAACTCTAGGTGAGAAGTTAGGTTTGTGGAACCCCATCCTGTGTGTCAAGGCATAGTCATCTGCCACAGTTGCTGCCTCATACAACTCTGGTACTTTCTTTTCATCCAGATGTACTTTAATGTCCGCGTGGACACACTGTTTGAATTCCTCCACCAAGATCAACTGTCGCAACAGGTTGAGGTCTTTCCCAATCCCCTTCGAATCACACCACCGATCAAACATGGTTTCCTTCAATCTGGCTAACTCCACATGGGTCTCACTCTCCCTCTTCCTGGCATTCCGAAATTTTTGCTGGGAAGCTTCAGGAACCAATTCATAGGCTTTGAGAGTGGCTTTCTTCACTTCCTCATAATCTGTACATTTGTCAATTGGTGAAGCCGAAAATATATCTTGAGCTTTACCCACTAAAACACTTTGCATTGACATAGTCCAGGACCCCACAGGCCATTTTAGCATTTGAGCCACTTTCTCAAAGTGTAAAAAAAACTTGGCTACCTGCTTTTCATTGAAGGGTGGAACCAGCCTCACATGCCTACCAACATCCCAGGTGTTCTGACTAGTTGTCGAACCAGCCGGCATGGATACGACTTCTCCCCGTTTTCCCATTAATTCCAGCTCCTTGAGTTTAACTTCCTTCTGATGCTCAATGTCACGTTCCTTTAACTCCCTTTCGGCTTTCCTTTCCTGTGCTCTTTCCTTTGCTCTTCTTTCTTCTTCAGCTCTCCTTTCCTCTGTTCTTCTCTCCTCGAGTTCTCGTTCCTGTTCTACTCTTCTTTCCTCGAGTTCCCTTGCAGTTCTCCTTTCCTTTGCTCTTTCCTCTGCTTTTCTCTCCTCGAGTTCCTTTTCAACTCTCCTTTCCTCTGCTTTTAACCTTTCCTGGCTCTGCAGTTGCATCTCCATTTTCCGGGGCTCCACATTTTCTTTTTCCTCGGGTAACCAATCCAAGGCTACCTCGGTCCATGTTCCCTGTCCCACCAGAGATTCTACCACCAATGTCTGCATCTCTGCTTTCTTAATATTAACTCGGACCTCCAAGTTAAAATGTCTGGCCAATATCAAGAGTTCCGATTGTTTTAACGCTTGGAACTGTGCCTCATTAAGGGACGCCGCAAACTGTTCTGCGTCAAACACCATGGTGACTATCAGTTAGCACCTGTTAACCTTCACACAAAAATTTCCAAATTTTTAGGCATGTTAGAAAAATTCCAAGTTTGAGAATTTGGGGAATGCTGGGGAATTCTATCCCGGACGAATGTTATCAGGGAATTTAATCCCGGATGAGGATCCCAATTTCGTGCCCCCGAGCCAATTGGACGAGCCCCCAATTTCTGTTACGTGCCCCTCCCCGACCCCCTGGTCACGGTGTACCTCCGAGCCCTGAGAGAAGTCACGGCAGAAAAATGTGTTATTCTGTGTGTCAAAGATCAATGGAGAAGCCACCCCAATTGTTACTCACGAACAAATATTGTATTAAGATCACACAAGAATAACAGTACAACAACAATAGTATTCAAAAGTACAATAAATATGTCCTATGATGGTACCATCAGTTTTGTAATATATAACTCACTGTGCTCCAAGTGAGTGAAACAAGAACATTCCCCAATGTCTCTTATTACCGGCTTCAAGACGAAGTTGATTCGCTCCAGCGATCGCCAGAACGAAGTCCAATCGAGACCAGAATCCCGTGTGGATGGCAAGTACAGTCACACAGCCGACGCTGTACAAAGGCACCCTCAAGGCGACTGGGAAATCCAAAGGCGCCCTACAGGCGACTGAGAGATCACACCCTCGGGTATGGACGAATTAACCTTCAAAAAGCCACGTCACACACACGCCCCAGATCGGCGTCGGAATGCAGTGAAAATGGTCGAAAAGAGACGAAACCGCGAGCGAAGCACAAATCCTGCGCGAGTCAAAATGGCCGACGACCCGCTCTTGACACGTAATAGCCCGGTGATAATTCTCCTCGGAATCCACCGCAAAAACCTGACACGCAGGTTGATCGGTCACAGCGATAACAACTCTGTCACAGGAATTCCATTCCCGGAAACCCGAAAGTTCGCTCGTGACTCTTGCTCGCCAACGTTCGCTTCAGAACTCGGAGCGACTCGGCTTTCTTGTGCGACTCACTCGCTCCGCCTCTTTTCTCTCTCTTCTTCCTCTTCGTCGTCCAGTTCCCGATCCGGTTTCCTGTTTCTTTTAACATTAACTTTTTTACCTTTTGAAAACAGTTCATGGACAATAAACCTTTTGAAAACAATAATAGTACATGGAATCAGAAATATTTACAGTGGATGCAAACCACCACAACGGAAGTGACGAATCCGTAACAATATATATATATATATATATATATATATATATATATATATATATATATATATATATATATATATATATATATATATATATATATATATATATATATATATATATATATATATATATATATATATATAGTCACGTGAAAAAGTAAGTACACCCCATGTAAAGTTTTGACTTTTTCAACATATTTCAACATACAGCTATTTGATCTTCATTTCAACAATATTGATAGATAAAGGTGATATAATGTAACAAATATCATGAAACATTTACATTTTGTAGTCCTTTGTATAATTTAAATAAACATAAATCCAAATTTCGCATGTGGAAAAAGTAAGTGCACCCCTACATTTATCACTACTTCAAATACCTAAAATTTGAATCAAGTGCACCAGCTCAGGTGCAAATGATTAGCACATCGTTAGAGAGGATCTTGGAGGAACCTGTCATATTTAAACCTCAGAAATTTAGTTTTGTTTGCTCTTTGTTGTTGTGTGTGGTGTCACCATGCCTAGATCAAAAGAGCTCTCTGAGGCCTTCAGAAAGAAGGTTATAGATGCCTACGAGTCTGGCAAGGGATTTAAAAAGATCTCCAAGCAATTTGAAATCAATTATTCGACTGTCCGGAAGATCATCTACAAGTGGAGAAGATTCCAAACAACTGCCAACTTGTTCAGGCCAGGCTGCCCCAGCAAGTTCAGCCAGAGAGCAGACCGCAAGATGCTGAAAGAAGTCTCTTAAGAACCCCAGAATGTATCATGGGACCTACAGGTAGCTCTTGCCACTGTTGATGTCAAAGTGCATGAGCCTATCATTAGAAAGAGGCTGCACAAATTTGATCTACATGGGAGGTGTGCCAGGAGGAAACCGTTGCTGTCCAGAAAGAACATCAGGGCAAGACTAAAGTTTGCCAATGAACACCTAGGCAAAGACCAGCACTTCTGGAACAATGTGCTCTGGACAGATGAGTCAAAGGTAGAGCTATTTGTCCACAGTACCAGAAGACATGTTTGGCGAAAACCAAAGACAGCATTTGACCACAAGAACCTGATACCAACTGTAAAGCATGGTGGTGGAAATATTATGGTTTGAGGCAGCTTTGCTGCATCAGGGCCTGGGCAGCTCACCATCATAGAATCCACTATGAATTCTTCATTGTACCAGAGGGTGCTTGAGGATTATGTGAGGCCATCTGTCGGAAAGTTGAAGCTCAACCGAAGGTGGGCCTTGCAACATGACAATGACCCTAAACATAGCAGTAAATCCACCAAGGAATGGCTGAAAAGAAAGAAATGGAGGGTTCTGGAATGGCGAAGTCAAAGCCCGGATCTAAATCCCATCGAGATGTTGTGGGGGGATTTGAAACGAGCTGTGCATGCAGGAAACCCCTCAAACATCGCACAGCTGAAAGAATTCTGCATGGAGGAGTGGGCAAAAATTTCTCCCAGTCGATGTCAGAGACTGGTAGACAGTTATAAGAAATGCCTACTTGAGGTTGTTTCTTCAAAGGGGGCAATACCACCTATTAGAGCCAAGGGTGTACTTACTTTTTCCACATGCAAAATTTGCCTTTATGTTTATATAAATTATACAATGGACTACAAAATGTAAATGTTTCATGATATTTGTTACATTATATCACCTTTATCTATCAATATTGCTGAAATGAGAATCAAATAGCTGTATGTTGAAATATGTTGAAAAGGTCAAAACTTTACATGGGGTGTACTTACTTTTTCACGTGACCGTATATATATATCTTACTATAATTCACCAAATGTCCGTCCATCTGTCTGTCTGTTCGAAGGTACCGCAAAAACAGCTGAACCGATCGCAACGATATTTTGGATGGATAATCCTGGGATCCCCAGGAGTAAAACAGGCTATTTAATTTTTCCAATTTCAGCTTTGGTCTCCAGCATTCTCAGGTTTGGACTCCCGCATAACATTCGCGTTCACATAACGTTCATTGTGACGATGTTTTCATTGTGACGATGTTGTTTTCCCGGGTGCCGCACAAACGGCTGCACCGATCGCTGCACAGCTGCACCGATCAGACTCGGTGACCTTGGACAAAGACCTTTTATAAGGACACGGGTTGAATCCCTGCTTGAGAGAATTTCATCCCCCTCCCCGCCATCACGGCCGTCTCTCCAACTCACAATCCCACGAGATATCCGGAAAGGACGACACAAAACCAATATAAACATCATTAAACATCATTCGTATATAAACATCATTAAAAGTAAATAATGACCTCGGCCAAAGTTCAAACGACGTTTAATCTCCACATGAGAGAATTCCACATAGCTATTTGGGCGGTGTATACGCTAACACATCGTTGTCTCCATCGATCTTGCCAAGGCCGTAACACCTATCGGCTCAAAATCCTTTTCACTGTTGATTTGGTCGTTTTTACAATGAAGGAAACACGTATCGGGAGTACATACGACATAGCGATTGTGAAGATGATTATCGATCACGATTCACGATCACGATCATCACGATCATCGTGTATCGATCACGATTTGAAACACGATGGAATAATATTTACCGATATGAACAGTGATGTGGCTTTTATTGAAATTCTAAAGATACTGTTTAGATTTTGATGATTTGCGTGTGAAATGATTCAACGGATGTTTATATGAATCGTTTAAAATAAAAAAAACCTTCAATTTCTGATATTTTGCCTTTTCATTTGGGCCTCCCAATTGAAGCCCTGTCCATAGGGCGGGTACCGTAAATATATATACGTATATATATTTGTAACAACTGAATAAAAAGTGAAATTTCTCAGATGCAAATGTTCAGTTCAGGAAAAGAGAATCAGGCAGTCGTTAAAGTAGAACAAATGATGGGCAAAAAGAAAAGGTGTGATGATAGATGATGTGATTAGTGTAATAAGTAAGGAAAGGAATGAAGTGCACAGCATATACCTTGGTGTATGCTGTGCACTTCATTCCTCTGCATGTGCTTCAGCTTACTGCTGTGTACATACCTGCACGTTACCTGTGGCATAAATTGTACTCCTGGAGCAGTTTCCCATTCTGTACACATCCATGGCATTACAAAACAAATGTAAGCTGCACCTTTACTGCAAGAACAATTTCCCTGCCAGTTTTCCATTTTTTTTAAATGTGATGCACAATTATCGAAGATTCATCTTAGTGAAAAATCAAATTTGTGTAATTTAGAATTTTTTTCTTTTTATTTCTGTCTGCCACCTACAATTATATTACAATCAGTTGCTCTCCAAAGGGAATTATTTTGTCCAGTTGAAAACTCCCCAACTGATCAGTGAACTAACGCACTTCTGTGTAGGCCTACTTATTGTCCTATTATTGATTTTTGAAGACAAACATAATATTTGATGGAATTTTTCAAATTTTTTTTACAGCAATGTTTCAATGGCATTTTAAAATAATGTCACTTGGACTTTCTCAAGTAAAGTCATACACTGATTTTATTTCAGACCTTCTTTGGGGCATAGATAATATATTCTTCAAAAGGCATTGACAAGGTAAAAGTGACGATGCCTTTTCTGTGTATATGAGGAATCTGTAAGGTTTGTGTTGGCATGCGTGCCACGAATACCCACGTTGTATACGTGAGATGCTGCATTTGTGAGGCATGCCTCAAGTCTTTGCAGTGCCATGACCTTCCTTTTTATCTGGCACTCGCCTTGTAATTACTACATCAATAGTCTTTTCAGGGGGGCAATGAGAGCCGCGATGATATTATAATGGGAGGTAATGGGGAGACGACGGAATGCGATGAGTCTGTGGCATACTACAGTTATTAGGATGACAGCAGAATTACTGTAGAGTTAATGAGGCCTGATGAAGTATGACGGTTGACAAAGTGTTTAATCCTGCGGCCATGGAAAGATGACATTTGTAAAAAGGAATCTACATGAGAGTGCTTTTGTACTTTACACGATTTAATTCCATCACAGCTCAGGGACAAGAGGCATTCAAAAGGCTCGAGAAGTGACATATAATAATCGAAGAAATTCCAACATTTTTATTTTCCAATATGGAAGGTGACAATTAATTCATAAACACATTAATTTTGTTGCTAAATTGTTTTATTTAAACAATATAACTTAGGAACCACCTTTAGAGGCCATTTTCCCCCGCAGAGCGGGGGTTTTTTTTTTTTTTTTTTTTTTTTTGTATACAAGATCGAGGCTCGTGAAAGAGCGAACATTAATCACACAGAAAGACAAACAGACACATAAAACAAATAACATCGGGAGCGGTAGACAAGATGGGGAGAGAGGGGGAAGGACACAAACACAACATTTGAGAGCAGGGACCGAGAGACATGGAGACATCGAGAGATCTGTGGGAGGGAGAGGGCTTTGGGGGGGAGGCATGTGAAGGGGGGGAGGCATGTGAAGGGGGGGAGGCATGTGAAGGGGGGGGGGGGTGGGAGAGGTATAAACATATGGACACTGCCAGGATTTCCAGGAAATAAGTTGGAATTTCAAACAAGGTGGATCTGGGGTGAATTAGTGGGGGTAGAAAAGATCAAGGTTATGGATGGGGGAAGATAAGAGATGGTGGTGAACAGCTGTTTTAAAGACCTGGAGGGAGGAGAGGGATTGAAGGGAGTGTGGGAGTTTGTTCCACAGGCGGGAGAAAAGAGGAATGAAAGAGTGAAGGTGAGCAGAGAGCCGAGATTTCGGCAGTTTAACCATCAGAGGGTTGCTGGCAGATCTTGTGCGACCTGTAGGAATATTTGGGGGACAGAGCACTGAGAGAGCTGGGGGAGCAAGGCCGGAGAGGAGTCGGTAGAAGACAGAAAGACCACCTACCTGCCTGCGGTGAGTGAGTGAAAGGCCCTCAGAGATAGCTTCATCGCGGGAGATTCCAATGATTTTGAAAGCTTTGGATTCAACAGCGTGAAGCCGAGCCAGGTGTGAGGCAGGAGCACCAGCCCATAGGGGAGAACAGTATTCCATTGAGCTGCGGATGAAAGCCTTGTATGTGGTGAGGAGCTCAGGTGTGCCGAGGAAGGACTTCGCACGACGGAGGATGCCCAGTCGGCGACTGGCTTTGGAGGCCAGCTTGGAAATGTGGTTTTCCCAAGAAAGATCATGGCAGATAGTGAGACCCAAAAGCTTGAGTGACAGAACTTCTTGGAGAGGATTGTTGAGAAAGTAGATGGGAGGGTTGTCCAGTCGATCTTTTCGGAGAGACATAGTAAGAGAGTGAGATTTGGCAGGATTGAAAGACATGTTCCACTTGTTTGACCAGTCAGTGATTTTGTCCAGGTCTTCAGAGAGTGAGGAGGCTGCAGACTGCCGATCTGAGGGAAGAGGAATGGAGCGGCAGAGAGTGGAGTCATCAGCAAAGAGATAGAGAGGATTTTCCAGAGAGTCAGAGAGATCATTGATAAAGACCAGAAAAAGCACAGGGCCCAGCACACTTCCTTGGGGAACTCCAGCCTGAACAGGAAGGGGAGATGAGAGAAATCCATTCAGGGCCACACGTTGACTACGACCAGAGAGGAAGTCCGCAAGCCATGCATGGAGATTTCCATGGATACCATAGGAGGAAAGTTTGGTGAGCAGAGCTGGGTGCCAGACCGTATCAAAGGCCCTTGATATGTCAAGGGAGACAGCTCTGATTTCCTGTTTGGCATTGAGGACCTCCATCCATTGTTGAGACAGCAGAAGCAGCATGTCCAGAGTAGAGTGACCTGGTCTGAAACCAAATTGATGATCAGAGATCAAGCCATTGGAGAAGAGGAAAGATTTCATATCCGAAGCAATGATGGATTCCATGACTTTGCTGATAATTGGGAGCAGGCTGATTGGTCTGTAGTTGCAAGGATCTGTTTTTGCACCTTTTTTGTGTAAAGCGGTAATGTTAGCTGATTTCCAGGATGCTGGCAGATGACCTTGAGCAAAAGATAGGGTGAAAAGAACAGAGAGAGTGTGAGATAGAGCGGCAGAGCAGGATTTTAGGACCCGTGGGCTGATGCCGTCTGGTCCAGTTGCAGAATCAGAGTCGAGGTTTGACAAAAACTCCTCCACCTTGTCAGGAGAGAAGGACACAGAGTCCAGGAGCAGTTGGGTTCGACTGGGAAAGGTGGGAACAGAGAGAGATGGGTTTGGGACTAAGGATTTCGAGGCGAACACAGAGTTGAGGCATTCGGCTTTGTCACGTGCGATGTCAACTGTGTGTCCATTTGAGGTAAGGGAGGGGATGGAGGGGGAACAAACACCAGAAACGGATTTGACCAGACGCCACCAGGATTTGGAGGAAGGAGACAGGTTTGAGAGTTCATTCTTGAGTGAGGAGAGATAGTGCTTCCTGGCACTCCTGAGGGTAGACACACACTGGTTCCGAGCTTGGTGGAAGGAACTGAGATTTCCTTCAGTTGGATTAGCCTTCCAAGAGGCAAAGGCAAGTTGTTTCAGGGCAACTGCCTCACCACAAGATTCAGTGTACCATGGACGGGAGGAAGGGTAAGACAATTGAAGGCGAGATGGGATAAATCTGTGCATGAGAGAGATCAGTTTGCTTTGGAAGAATTCCCAGGAAGAATTGATGTCAGAGGCAGTGGAGATGGGAGACCAATCCAGACGATTGATGGCTGCTTGAAGACCGTCCCAGTCGGCCTGAGTGAAATGCCAGACTCGTCGACGCTGAGGAGGCTCTCTGAGAATGGCCAGAGAGATGTCCACTTTGACAAGCACATGATCAGAAGAACCGATTGGAGCAGAAGAAGAGCAGCAGACATTAGCAGGGAAGTTTGTCATAACCAAGTCTAGAAGAGAAGATACTCCATTGGCTGAGATCCGGGTCGGGAAATTGACAGATTGTGTCAATCCCAGTGAGTCACAGAAGTCCTTTGCTGAGGTGCCATGACTAGTGAGAGAGGAACCCACACCCAACCAGGTGGCATGATGACAGTTGAAGTCACCACATATGAGGAAGAGAGAGTTGGGATGAGTGGATAGAAGTTGGTCCATGTTGTCAGACATTGAAATGTAGATGGAGTCATCACTGTTTGGGGGACGGTACAGAACACATATGAACAAAAGGTGGGAGCGGAGAGGAAGCCGTAACCAGAGGTACTCCTGCGGGTGAGGAGGAAAGAGAGCAGTGCAAGGAGAGTGAGGAAGAGAGTTTTTGACAAAGATAGCCACCCCACCACCAGGCCGAGGCTCAGGTCTATCATACCGGAGGAGGGAGTAACCAGGAAGAGATATTAAGGAATCAGAGACATCTTGAAGGAGGAAAGTCTCTGTTAAGCAGATCAAGTCTGGATTGTCAGAAGCAACCTGTATGGAGAGATCAGTCAGGTTTGAGCGAAGGCCCCGGATGTTTGAGGTCCATACCGTTAATGAAGAGAGAGGGGGAGCATCGGGTACAGGACAGGGGAGGGGAGGAGTAGGGTAAGATGAAGGATGAGAGGGGGAGGTAGGGAGAGCAGTTGATAGTGTTTCAGATGTTGCAGAAGAGTTCCAAGAAAGGGAAGGATGAGGAGCATGAAAGGTTTGCTGGTGAAGGGATGCGGCACAGTGAGGGGTTGTTTGAGGGGGGGCAGAGGAAAGTAGAAGGTTTGGGGGGGTGGAGGTATGAGATAGAAGGGAGACGAAGTGGGGAGGAGGCAGCTTGGAGGAGGAGGGGGGAGGAGAGAGAATTGGAGAGGAATTGTATGGGGGGAGAATTGAATGGGAGGGATTGGGGGGGAGTTTTGAAGGGGAGGAGTGAGGGGGGAGTTTAGGAGGGGAGGGGCAAGGGGGGAGTTTTGGAGGGAAGGGGAAAGGGGGGAAATCAGGAGTGGAGGGGCAAGGGGGGGGATTAGGAGGGGAGGGGCAAAGGGGAAGTTTAGGAGGGGAAGGGCAAGGGGGGAGTTCAGGAGTGGAGGGGCAAGGGGGGAGTTTAAGAGTGGAGGGGCAAGGGGGAAGTTTCGGAGTGTAGGTGCAAGGGGGGGGATTTGGATGGGAGGGGCAAGAGGGGAGTTTTGAAAGTGGATGATTAATGAAAGACGAACATTGATAACAAATTGGGTTTGTTGTGATTTTCAAGTTAGCAATCCGGTTCAGGATGATGGAGGAGGGATGGAATGAATGTGAATTTAGACCATGTAGTGAGGGAGACGTATAAGATATTGAATTTCTTTTTTTTGAAGTGGAATGAGTTGGAGAGGAAATTGAGAAAAGCCTTTTAAATAGGAAGAAAAACAGCGTGTTGTAATATACCACTGAATAAAAAACAGAAGGGGAAAGGTTAAACATATTTAAAAATATTTAAACAGAACTATGAACAATCTTATATGCACAAAAATACCAACGGGGGGAGAGCCGAGAGGGACCACCACGAGTCACGTGAACAGGGCAAACGGTGGATGGCAAGGAGATAATGGGGGTGGGGCGAACAGCACACCTGGACAGAAAATACAGGATGAGACAACAGTACACGTGGAGAAAAGACAATAAATGTTTTTGTTTTTTTTTGTTTTTTTTGGGGGGGGGGGTGGGGATTTAGAACGTTAGACAGTATTATGTTCGGGGTAGAAGGGAAAAAACCAAGAGCCAAGCAAAACACACTTAAGTTAACAAAACACCGACGGGGGTACAACTACAAGGCCACACACGAGGGGCAGAAAACGATTAATTAATTACGAGTTACAGGAAATTCAAACCAAAACTAACTATAAATCAAACAATATCACATGGACGATAAAATAACGAATTGAAATTTGACAATCTATCTGGGGAAATGGGGGAGAAACACGTGGTCGAAGAACGAACGAACGAATAAGAATGAATAATCGAATGAGCACAGAGAAGGTAATGTCTTTTTTTTTTGTTTTTTTGAGTTGAGATTTACATAAGGAAGTAGGCTTTGGGGTGGAAAGACTGCGAAAACAGAGAACGAAAGTTATTGGATCACAAACGACAGGCGCTGAGAGAAAAACAAAGCCTCAAGGTTGTACTTGTACAGTGTACACTGTACAAGACCTCGAGACGACATGAATTAACGCGATTTTCAATACAGGTATGAAAGATTTGCACCGAAAATCTTTGACGGGACAATATACGTGCATACACCATAAAAGAAATACAGTTATAACGAAAATACAAATTGGAACAATGACTTAACTTCGATTTCGATGGAGAGCGTGGAGACCTGCGAAAAAACGAACCGTCGCCAGCAAGACCGGAAACGGAAGTCATGACGAGGGTTGGCCTTGCTCCCCCAGCAACAGAGCACGGACAGAGCACGGAAGTCATGACGAGTGACGGGGGTTGGCCTTTTTTGGGCACCGTGGTCCCCTTTTTGAAGCAATGTTTTATGGCCGGATGCCCTTCCTGCCGCCAACCCTGTTAGTCGCCTCTTGCGACACACGGGGAATTACCAGCGAGCTGGTACTCAATTAGCCGACCTCAGAAGGATGACAGGCTGAGTCAACCCCCCTGGCGTTAATTCAGCAATCGACCAGGATTGCGAACCCAGGATCCTAGGATCCCAAGCTGGCACCCTAACCGCTAAGCCAACACCAGACTTAAACAGTATAACTTAGGGATACCAGATATTTAAAATAACATAGTATTGAAATATTAGTGACATTCACACTTCTTCATTTCTTGAAAATGACTGATGTCAGATAACTTCCGCTGTAACGCATCCATTCAGTGCAGTGAAAAATAAGTTTCCCATTACGTGCTAAAGTGTTTCAGAAGAAATGCGACTTGTTTCATCACGGATTGTTTCTTTCAGTTGAGGTAATGTTTTTGGTCTATCCACATAGACATTGAATTTTAAATAGCCCCATTAAAAATATATATCTGGGGATGTTAAAATCAAATCAAACTTTTCCTGAAACTCTTTGAGTAATTGTAATAGAGTATTGATTGGCAAAATAAAGCTCCACAATGGGGGCTCTTTGTTCCACGCTCCATTTGTGCATTTTTTTAGTTTTGATGATTGATTGATGATTTAATTTTTCAAAGCTTATCTCTTCACATCACCTGAAAATTACAAAACCAGATATTTATTAGAAAGAGTTGTTCATGATTAAGATGTGTTCATAAATTGATTGTCATCCTGTACAAATAAATATAATTAATAATAATGAACACCCATACTCTTAACAGAGCTTCGGCGATGTTCACAAGTTGAGTAACATTTTAAGGTTATAACCAATCTGGGACAGATTGCCATTCTGTCACAGATAAATAATTATAATTTTTATTGACATTCCAAGCAAATGTACCCATTTATTATTTTTAATATATATATATTTTTTTGTATACAAGATCGAGGCTCGTGTAAGAGCTAACATCAATCACAAAAAACAACAACAAACGGACACACAAAACACAATGAAGGGAGCGGGAGACAAGATGGGGAGAGAGAGGGAAGCACACAAGTACAACAGTAGAGAACAGGGACATCGGGAGATCTGTGGGAGGGAGAGGGCTTGGGGGGAGGAGGCATGGGGGGGGGGGGGGGTGGGAGAGGTAAAACACACATGGACACTGCAAGGACTTCCAGGAAAGAAGTCGGTATTTCAAAAAAGTGGATCTGGGGTGAATAAACGGGGGTAGAAGAGATCAAGGTTTTGGATGGGGAAAGATAAGAGATGGTGGTGAACAGCTGTTTTAAAGACCTGGAGGGAGGAGTGGGATTGAAGAGAGTGTGGGAGTTTGTTCCAGTGGCGGGAGAAAAGAGGAATGAAGGAGTGAAGGTGAGCAGAGAGTCTTGATTTTGGAAGTTTCACCAGAAGAGGGTTGCATGAAGATCTTGTGCGTCCTGCAGGGATATTTAGGGGACAGAGCACAGAGAGAGCTGGGGGAGCAAGGCCGGAGAGGAGTCGGCAGACGACGGAAAGATGTCACCCATCACACCCATCATCCGTGATGGGAAAACTTTAAGTTAGTCTATCAATTTAAACCAACCAAAGCGCTGAGCTACATATACCACCCACTGTGAAATGGTGGTGCAACATTGGGTGGCAAGGGTTGGATTTGTCTCAATATTCTGCTTGCAAAATAAAATTTAGCATCACGATTATTAATGCCTGTTCTCCAGTCATTTAAAATGTGAACATTATTTTAAGTCTGTGTGCCCAGCTTTTCATATGCAGCGCAGGAAGCAATCACCATAAACGGAAGCCAACAAATGCACAGACTGACACCACGGTTTGCAATTAGTATATTATTTTGTTAAAAATCTTTTACGTTGGCATAATGCCTTGGATGATTTTTAGTTCTAAAAATTTTGAACTCCCACCATTTTAAAACTTTTTGAATGCTCCAATTAAAATAATGATTTCAAATTGCAGCGGCAATGTGTTCTCATATCCTGCCTGGTGCTCTTGCTTCTCCTGTTTCTGACATCTTTAGCCTGTCCTTCACCATCTCCCATCTTTCTGGAAGATGGCTATTATTACTCCAATTCACAGGAAGGGTGCAAAAATAAGTCCTGTCACCTACACATATTGGATTTATGTCCCGTCAACAGCTGGCTTACTTCCAATAATAAGCAAAGTAATGGAATCCAATATTGCTGCTGTCGTCATCTTTCGTTTTTACAAGCAGGTCGACTAACAATTTCATTCCCTCCTGCATGGTCACTGAAATTTGGATATGCTGCTACCTCTTTTGCAACAATGGTCGGAGGCCCTAAATGTAAAACAAGTTGTCAGGACCATCTCCTTGGATATTTCTACGGTATTCTACATAGTCTGGCATCCTACTCCCACTGCGGTAAACCAAGACGTCTTCATAACTATCTTTCTGACTTGTTCCACTCTACAATCAATAAGTTGTTTTCAACTGAATACTTACCTCTCATCTCCTCTCCCAAAGGAGGCTGGAGTTCCCCAAGGCAGTGTTGGGTTTAATCTTCATCCACTCTTCTTCTTTGCAAATCCTGACTCATTATACTGCATTGCACCCCAATTCAACCAACAGGCAGCCAGAAGATGCATCACTCTCTACTGATCTGGAATTGATCGATTACATGCCATTGAAAAAAATGCACCATCTTTTAACATAACTGTAGGAAAGCTCACAGTCTCATCCTCACTCAGGAAGTATCATCAAATTATTCCATACGTTTATTTTCAAAATGAATCACAAGGGAAGGTCTAGTCATTTGCATTTCTGGACTTAACCATCAGACATAATGTACACCAAGAGGAGCAGAGCACATATCAAAACTAGCCTCCAAAGACTGCCACAGAATTGTCATTGTAAAAATGTAAAAATAAAAAGTTCTGTCTTGTAAAAAAGTCCCGTCTCCTTTCTAATGTGGGAGTCCTGTCCTGTCCTGTCTTTTCAGGCATGCCTCACAGCTTAGTCTAACTCGGCACAGGAACAGTTTAGTAGCTCTACGTCGTACGCTCTCTTTGGTAACAATGTCATTCCTCAGAATATGGTGACCAAAACTGTACACAATATTCCAGTTGATGCCTCAATAAATTGCTGTACAATGTAGTAACACTACCTCTTTTGATTTATAATTTATCCCCCTACGATTACAACCTGAAACCCTATTTACTTTACCTATGGCTGCCTGGCACTGTGCTGTCTGCTTACCTCTAACCTTTGTGTCATATGTAAATTTGGGATGCCCACTCTCAACGCCACTGCACAAATCATTGATGTAATTTAGGATAACAGTCCTAGAACTGATCCCTGAGGTACCCTACTACTTACATCCTCCCACCCGAATTCCTTCCGTTCACAGCCACTCTTTGCTTCCTATCACTAATCCTGTTTCCAATAAAGTTGGCTACTCTACCAGCGACTCCACAAGCCCTCATCATTGCTAACAGCCTTACATGTGGTACCTTATCAAAAACTTTTTGAAAGTCCAGATAAACTACATCCACTGCACTTCCCTTTTCCACCCAAACATAAACAATTTCATAGAACTCTAATAAATTTGTTAAACATGACCTCCACTTAATAAATCCATGTTGAATACGTTTAATTACCCTGAAATTATTCAAATGGTTCAATATTCATTCTTCAATTAATGAATCCAACACCTTCCCTACAATTAAATCAAACTAACAGGTCTATAGTTTCCCAATTGTCCACTGGATGCTTTCTTAAGTGACGGTTATATCTGGTGCTCTACATTCCTCTGGTACCTGTCCTGACTCCAATGAGTTAAAGACTCCAATAACTCCAGTTAAAGATATAGGTTAACATCACGCTTATCTGCTCTGTCCCCTCCCTCAATACTCGTGGATGCACATTATCTGGTCCTGGAGCTTTATCATCCCTTAGTTTTCCGACAGTAGTTGTTCCTTCACCTGCTCCACTCTTACTTGGATCTCCCGAGGAAGCCCCTGCTCACTTCCAAGATAGACATTCTCAGGTTTTAGACGATCCACTACCTCCTCCTGTGTAAATACAGAAGGAAACAAACTATTTAATAAGCCTGCCATCTCACAATCACCATCAACCAATTCATCAGTGCTGTTCCTTAAAGAGCCCACACTTGTCTTAACAGTTTATTTAACCCTTATATAATTAAAGAAAGGCTTACAGTTTCTGTCTTGTACAGACAGATTTATACATTTCAATTTTTTTTGCCTATATTCTTCTCATATTCTCTTTTGGCTTGCCGAATTATTTTCTTCAGAATATATCAATGGTAATTTAAGACAGAGTGAAGACATGGGAGAAGAACAGCCAGTCATGAGATGCTTTGCTACGTGCTTTGTCAAGTCAGAGTATTGTGTTTTACATGAAAATAAATTAACTAAAGTTTGGAGTTTACCCACGTACTGGTTCAAATTGATCAAGT
>NC_136267.1:64340627-64358127 GCF_964187855.1 Myxine glutinosa
CTGCGAAAGTTCTCCAACCCTTTCATTGTGCAGAGGCACATGCCTTTCTCTCATGTGCTTTTCCAAATATTTTTGACTTATTTTAGAATCTGTCAGCTGTTTTACCTAACAATCCATATTTTGCATGCATAATATATTTTAATGTGCCCCGGCAGCCACCATTGGTAGGGGTTTATGTGCATATTCACAAAACGTTCTGGGGTGGACTGCATAATTTCAAAAGTCCCATATTAAACAAGCATTCTGAGTATTGCGCTGCAATACATGTCCCCTACCGGCAGTCTGTCGTCCAGAAAACTGTTGGGGAAATTACCAAGGGTTATTTGCCCACAGGTTCTGAATCGTTCCCAATCGCTAATTACCTCAGGACGGGCTCACCTGTCATTCGCACTCGGGACTTCGATTTATACACCTCGCAGGCAGGTCAGCAGAAGCACGACAAAATACGTTGTTTTTCAAGATCAATGATCGATGTGTATATATATGTTGCTCGGCTTGGCTCCGCCCCTCCTGAAAGAGCGCGTGTTCGCGAGACGCGCTGTGTCGCGCTTTTGACGTTCGCGAGATGAGGCTGAGGGCGTGCATTGTGGCTTGAGGAGAACTCTAGAATAAACAAAGTGCCATAACTTTGTCAAAAATGATCGAATATGCAAATTTATGCACGGTTGATGCTGGTTTTCAAACTTGATCTGAGGTATGCTGAGACACATGTGTGTCATGCCTCGCCTCGTTGATAAGCCCGCAAGGTCGCTCCGTGCAGCGGCCTGCACGTATTGCACTGTGTGAATTATATAAATTATTTCCAACTCACGGTCTGAGGTACTGGCGATTCAAGAGATATACATTTTTATTTTTATTTTTTTTCGTTTAATTAACGATATCTGCCAAACCACGTGCCCTATCGCAAATTCCAAAATGACATTTTAGTAGATTGTGACATGCTGAACAGATTTGTGAAGTTTCCCCTCGATTGGATCAACAATGAGGGAGGAGCTCGGTTTTAAAGGTTCATGCTTAAAAACGTCATAACTCTAACACCATGTGACGCATGACGTCATGCTCGTTGACTTTTTTGTTCGTCATTGGTATGCGATTCTGCCTGCAAAGTTTGGCCTCGATCTGTTCAGCCGTTGCAGAGAAAAAATGGTTTTCGTGTTTTCACGAAAAACAATATGGCGGCCGAACCACGTGACCTGTGACGTCATAATTACCTTTAAGATATTCTACAGACCGAGTCCCCCATACGGTGAAAATTTGATCTCAATCGGTCCAATTATTGCAGAGAAATTGGTTTTTAAAGGAAATTAAAACTTAACATGGCACTGAGTTAAGGATCATCAGAATTATCAGAATTCCCAAAGTTCAAAGTGCCATAACTTTGTCAAAAATGATCGAAACGTCGTGAAGTTCGAACTTGATCTGTAACTTATCATGAGGAAACCATGTGCCAAGATTGAAATCATTAGCCTTAAGCGTTTTGAAAAAAAGTCTGGAAAACTGTTCTTTGCGTGACGGACTGACGGATTGACAGACTGACGGACTGACGGACTGACGGACGGAGGGACGGCGTGCAAACCTATAGTCCCCTCCGGTGTACACCGGTAGGGGACTAATAAGGGCACTGAAACATAATGGCCGACTCTCTTTGCCCAATACAGTAGCATGTTTTAATATCCATAAGATAGTGCTAGCAGAAAGAACAGAAAACTTAACATCCCTGAAGAAGGATGGGCAATTGCCATAGGCGATGTGGATGTGATAGGATGCCATAGGCGATGTGGAGGACATAACCCCATCAATGTGAAACACCAAACTGGCAGTTTATATTCGGTAAGGAATCGAACTCAGGCTCGGCAGCTAAAAGGTGGGTGCATTTTTTCACAATTTCGCAATTGTGAAAGTGTGTCGCGATTTTTCAGAGATGACCAAACTGATCTTCATCATACTTTTAGCGGTCCATCAGTGAGTACAGGCAGTGTTTTGGGAAAAAAAACCAAAAAAAACGAAGACCTTGTAGAGTTACCTTCACAGTACACTGCCCCATGCCAAATAAATAAACATATCCCCCAGCACGCAACATTGCCAGGGCCCTACATTGCCCGGCGATGTCGGAATGCAGCACATGGAGACAGAATTGAAAGGGAGCGGTGTACAATAATTGATTGATTGATTGATTAATTGTTTAATTAAAATACATTAATAATAGTCATAAAATAATTTAATTTCTTAATCAATTGACAAATGGCATACCTAAACTACCAGTTTCATCCCAATCTGTAACTTTTTGAAATTACGTAAATAATTAATCAAAAATTAAATAAACAATTGATTGATTAATCAATAAATCAAAACGTTACAGCCAAATCACTTGGTGATTGTCATGTCCAAATATCAGCTTCCTAGCTCAAAAGGTGCCTGAGATATTGTCCAGATGAGAAAGGAAATAAATAAGTACTTAATTAATCGATAATAATTATGTAACGAATCAATTAATTGATTAATCAAAAAACAAAAAATATCGTTTTTGCCAAAGCACATGCTCACTATTGTGCCCAAATTTCAGCTCTTTAGCTCAAATGATGCCTGAGATATCGCGTGGACAAACAAACAAACGGAGTGAAAACTGAGTACTCCCTTTTTGGAGTGCATCATCGCCGGGTACCCTTCGGCGCCTGGTGATGACGTCATGCAGTGCCTGACGATGGAATAGGGAGGGAGCGGTGTACAAAATTTTGAAAAAGAAAAGTTTGTTTTTTGGGAGATTTTTTTGGTATACATAGTCGAAGCTCATGGAAGAGCTAGTACACTGAATGGATCAGAACATAAGAGACAAAAACAAGACACAAAATACGCATGCAATGGGTGGACAAGTTGGACACAGAGGATACTTGGGGTGGACAAGATGGATACAGAAGGAAACTACAAGGAGGGAAAACTGTAAAATTGGGAGGAGGTTTTGGTGGGGTTAACAATGGCAGAAGAGATCATGGTTTTGGATTGGGGATGATCTGACATGGTGGTGAATAGCTGTCTTGAGGACCTGGAGGGAAGAATAAAATTGAAGAGGATGTGGAGGTTGATTCCACAGGTGGGAAAAAAGAGAAACAAATGAGTGTAGGTGAGCAGTGATCCTGGATTTAGGTATTTTCACCAAAAGGGGATGAAAGAGGACCATGCGAGCCCTGTAGAAACCCTTGGAAAGAAGGAGGCAGGGAGGGTGAGGGTGGGAGGGGGGCGGTTGGGATGGGGGAGGAATCAAAACACGGAAAGAGCAGAGGGTACAAGACCAGAAAGGAGGCGGTAGAAGGCGGAGAGACCACCAACCTTTCTGCAATGCAGAAGTGATACAACCGTAGAGTCAGCTTCAGTGCGGGAGATTCCGACAATCTAAAAAAGCCTTGGTTTCCCCAGTGTCAAGCTAAGCAAGAGGTGAGGCAGGGAGCCTGCCCAGAGACGAGAGCAGTACTCCATCAAGCTGCAGATGAAGGCCTTATAGGTGCATTGGAGTTCAGGTGTGCTAAGTTGGACTTTGTATGATGGAGGATGCTCAATTGGCAGCTGGTTTTAGAGGCCAACTTTGAAATGTAGTTTGCCCAAGAAAGTTCCTGGCTGATAGTGAGACTCAGGAGTTTGAATGACTGAACTTCCTCAAGAGGGTTGTAAAGAGAGTAGATAGGAGGGTTTGCCAGACAATCCTTTCAGAGAGAGATAGTGAGAGTGTGAGATTTGTCACATTGAAAGACATATTCCAAGTGTTAGACCAGCTCGTGATTTTTCCCAGGTCTGAAGAGAGGGAAGAGGCTGCTGCCTGCCGGTGTAAAGGATGAGGGATCTCGCAGCGAAGGGTGGAGTCATCAGCAAAGCGATAAAGTGGATTTTCCAGAAAGTGAGAGAGATCTTTGATGAAGATCAGGAATAGGACTGGGTGCATGACACTGCTTTGAGCCACTCCAGCCTTTACAGGGAGAGGAAAGGAAAGGATTTTGTTGAGTGCCACACATTGGCTATGAGAGTAGCTTGGAAGTCAGTCAGCCATGTGTGGAGTTGGCTTTGGATGCCATAGGCGAAGGGTTTGGAGATTAAGGCAGGATGGCAGACTGTTATCAAAAGCTATGTCCAGAGATATGGTCATGATCTCATGTCTGATATTGAGGGACTCCATTCAAACAGTAGAAACAGCATGTCCTAGGTGGAGAAACCTGGTCTGAAACCAAATTGGTGATCTGAGATGAGGCTGTTGGAGAAAAGGATTGGAAAATTAATTATATCACCTTAATTATATCAATTATTATATAACAACAATTTTAAAAAATCAATTAATTATATTAATTATTGATCAAAAAACTTATTTATATCAACTGTGATTATGGATTCCATGACCTTGATGATTGGAAGCAAGTTGATAGGTAGTGCCTAATATTTAACTAAGGTACCTAGTGATATGTAGTTAAATCGCTCCATAGTGCCGATGCATTTGTAGCTATGTGTAAGGTAGTTTTAAATAATCCCCGACCCCATTCCTTTGTGGATATAGGGAAGTGTTTTAGGCTCTTAAAAATAGAAAAGCAAAAACAAATTTGATTTCTTCAAAATGCCAACAGGATTAGAAGAGCACCAGGCAATGCTGGGTACCCCTGCTAGTAAGTTATAAACACTTCTCATTGTCGTACTAAAGTGTTTTACCGAGGTGTATACCAAGTACCAACCTTGATTCTTTTTTAAAATGTAATCCAATAATTTGCTCCTCATACCTAAAACCCTCAGGGCCTGAAACCAGTCTCGCAAACCAATGCTGACAATTTTATAATTTTTGCTCTCCACAGATCTCTGAGGTAAAGTTCCACAATATGCAACAACAGTATCAAACATAAAATCAGTGACTGATACTGACAAAATGAGCATTTTCACACAATTTTATTTTCGGAACAAGTACTCGGAATGATTTATTTATTTTTACACAATATTTTTATTACCCAGGTTATGTATCTACGTTAGGCCATTGATTTACCTATCAACCATAGATTACATTACTAAATGTCCTAATCCCTTTGTTGATGAATTAAAAAGCTTTCAAGGCTGTTCCATGAAGAAGAAATGATGGTGCTTTGGTTAAATGAAGCTTTATTATATTACTTTTTTTTTTTTTTTTTTTTTACTGTTGGGTGTTCGATTCCCACAACTACTCTTTCTAACACAATTCTGGTTAAACTGCCAAAATCAAGACTTTCTGCTCACCTTCACTCTTTCATTCCTCTTTTCTCCTGCCTCTGGAACAAAATTCCTCACTCTCTTCAATCCCACTCCTCCCTCCAGGTCTTTAAAACAGCTGTTCACCACCATCTCTTGTCTTCCCCCATCCAAAATCTTGATCTTTTATACCCCCGTTAATTCACCCCAGATCCACTTTTTGGAAATTCCGACTTCTTTCCTGGAAGTCCTAGCAGTGTCCTTGTGTTTTATATCTCTCCCCCCCACCCCTTCCCATGCCTCCTCTCCCAAGCCCTCTCCCTCCCACAGATCTCTCGATGTCCCTGTTCTCTACTGTTGTACTTGTGTGCTTCCCTCTCTTCCCCCCCCCCCCCCCATCTTGTCTCCCGCTCCCTTTATCTTATGTTTTATGTGTCAGTTTGTCTTTTTGTGATTAATGTTAGCTCTTACACGAGCCTCGATCTTGTATACAAAAAATAATAATAATAATAATACTCAGAGCAAGGTTTTCGGTGGTCCCGTCTGCACTTTGTTGGAGACACGAAATATCCTGAGATACCATGAGAGAAAAAAGCACCTTTGTGCCAACGCGTAGGATTAATAAAGAACAGAGTTACCAAAAAACATCCTGTAACCACTCTTGTACACAACGTCTGTCTCTCCCATTGTCATTCTCAAACAATGGATGGGGTATGACGTCAACATCACAAATAAACAACATGTAAATTGTAAAGCAAATATAAATGCAGTACGAACAGTCAATATAACAACCAGCGAAGCAGATCGAATAAAATAAATACTACTGGGAAGATTGGATGCCGGTAGGCCTTTACGTGAGTATAGCAGCGTATTGTAGCGTACTGCAGGTATGAGTAATAAATCCACCGCCTTACACATTGGCGAAGGTGAAGGTGAAGGTGAAGTGAAGAAATGGCTTTTAAGTGTAGAAGGTAGGAATATGTTTATTAAGCTTTAATGTGGTTTATTACATAGTTTCATTGGCTCTGTCGTGCTTTTGTTCATTCATCTTTGTGTCTTTCATCTATTTTCTCCGCAAGACATTTTAGGGCGTTGAGAGAGGATATTAGCCGTTAATGGTCGGGAAAGATAGAATGTAGTACAAAACATGCTAAAAAGGCAAGAAAATAAAGTATAATGAGGTTGATGAATAAATAAAAATATTACATCATTTCATTGTAAATATATACAGTATGTATATAAATAAATAAATAAATATATATAATATAAATATAAAAATTAATATAAATATATATAAAATATAAAATTATAAAATATATAAAATATATATATTTTATATTTTTATATATACTGTATATATTTTATATAAAAAATATAAAATATATAAATAAATATATATAAAATTATATAAATAAATAAATATATATAATACTAATATATTGTTGCGGATATGGGATTTGGCCTCCATATCCGCTTGTAAATATTCCCCTATTTCCCCAATACTCCCCAACTATCCCCAATCCCCCATTCCCTAGTCCCATTGTCTGTAAACAACACTCTGTAGAACCGACCTTCCCCTTTTTCCCCCATTAAATGTCGTGCCCAGGTCCACCGCATCTCACGTAGACAACTTTCGGACATCTTGCTAGTTATTCTTAGTCTATGTCAGTTAAGGACTCGTTTCCATTAATTCTGACTCTTCGTTGCACCAGAATGTGATTGTATGGCACCAGTAGTGAGTTTAGGACCTCCCCATACCTCCTCCCATCTTCCCCATGAAACAACAACAACAACAACAACTACCACAACAGCGCGCGGGGAGTGTGCGTCCTCACTCCGGCTCGGTTAGCCGCCATTGCCCATGTGCGCCGACGGGGTTACCACGAAGGGGCTGCCTGTCGGCCCCTCATCAAGGGCGGAGCCCGGTAACCCCCCCGCACCCAATAAGAAGCAACGGGCCGATTCCATCTGGGGCGGAGCTAACGAGCCGAGGGCGTGTCACTCCCCGCCGGATATACGCAGCGGCTTACCGGACGTGACGTCAGATGCGCCCCGAGCTTGAAGTGAAGAGAACCAGACGCCACCTCCGAGCGCTGAGAGACCTCCCTGCATCTTTTGGGCCGCGCTATCCTGTCCCTGAGCACAAGGTGCACCTTGTGCTGTCCACCGACTACCTGCCCTTCCTTGCCATCAATCCCCGTGTGAGTCAGTCTTGTCCTGTTTATCTGTGGTCTGTCGGGGTTACTATAAGACCGTGATTAAGTGCCTACCTTCCTATGCTGTCTCTCTTGTCCTTGTAATCTAACGTTCCGAAATATTATAACCTCCTCCGGAGGTCTTGAGAACTGTACCCCTGGTGTCGTGTCATTTTAACCCAGCCGTTGTGTCCTTTCCTCAATTGATTTAGCGTAGCGCGACTCGGCCAACGTTCGAGTATAATCGGGTAAACTGTGCAGACGCGGTCATACCAAAGCGCTCGGTAAACCAACATCCACAACCGCGTCTGTAACAATTGGTGTCGAGGAGTTGGATTCGGACCTGGGCCTAAATTTGTTAGGCCCAAATTTTGGAACACCAATTGTACCATTAGGGTAACAATTGGTGTCGGGAAGTGGAATTCGATCCGGAGCGCGTTTCACGCGCTCGAAATTATAACGGCGAAATTTGATTTTGTTTTACGAAAATAAAAACCCGAATTTTGAAAGTCGCGCTATGGCAGACCAAGACGGCTGGGTTCCGGTAGCGGAGAGTGAGGCAGGGTCGATCCAGGACCAAATTGAGGGACATGAGGAGAGCGAAGCAGTGAGGGTAGCAGACGCACGAAATGGCGCCTCGCACATGGCCACGGCGACCACGCCCGCGACCGTGGTAGCGCCGCTGGTGGATTCGAACCTTTTCCTCCTGCAAATGAGGGCCCTTATGGAACAAATGGGTGAGCGATTGGAGGGCCAAATGGGGGTAATGGGGAACCGGATGGATGCTCAGGGTGAGCGATTGGAGGGCCAAATGGGGGCCCAGATCGGAGGGTTAGGGAGTAGAATAGAGGGATTAGACAATAGATTAGGGGAAATACAGGAGGGGTTAATGGGGGTGGAAAATAGAATGGCTGCCCAGGAGAATCAAATGGAAGGGATGCAAAAGGGGTTAGAGGGGTTAGAAAACAGGATGGAAGGCAAATTGAGGGACATGAGGGACCAAGCGGAAAGGGAAGTTAAACAAATGGGGCAGCAGATAGAGGGGGTCAGAATGGGGGTAGAAACCAAACTGGATGCTCACAGGGAGGAAATGGAGCAGATGAGGGTGGCATCTGGGCAGGAGATGCAAGTGATGGGAGAGGAGATCAGAAGAGGTGTGAGTGAGGAGGTCGGAGGAGTGCGCGAGGAGGTGAGGCACTGTAAGGAGCGCATGGAGAAGGAGGTGAGAAAGGGGACTGTAAAGTTACAAGGGGGTATAGAGGAGTTGACGCAGGAGGTGGAACAGCTGACGGAGGGACAAAAAGGACTAACGGAGCAGGTTCAAAGGAACACTGCGGTATTAGGAGGGTTAAAAGCGACACAAAACGACATAAAAAACGACTTGATAGCGACAAAGAGGGAATGTCATATGGTACGTGAGGGACTGACAACGAGGTTGGACGAGGTGATAGAGGTAATGGAGACGAAGGACCGGCAGGTGAGGACGCACATGGAAACGGTCAAGGTAGCCTTAGAGGACGAACTTGAGGAGACGTACCGGGGAATAAAAGAGGTGAAGCAGAAATTAGAAGAAGTGGAAGAAGGGGTGAGCGAAATTAAGAAGCGACGGAGAGAGGATAAGAAAGAGATAAAAGAGGAGGTAAAAGAATTGGTCCAAAGTCTGTGTTTGGATCGTGATGATGTGCTCATTAACCGGATGAGGGATTCGCAGGTGATGGAGGAGAAGCGAAGAGGAAGAGGACCCAGTGTAAGTGGTGACCAATATGGTCGTGCGTATGATGCGCCAGGGGATTTAAGAAGCTTGGGGGTCGAGATGGACCCGG
Source organism: Myxine glutinosa (assembly GCF_964187855.1). Lineage (NCBI taxonomy): Eukaryota > Metazoa > Chordata > Myxini > Myxiniformes > Myxinidae > Myxine > Myxine glutinosa. Next base: position 64,349,833 of record NC_136267.1, read on the forward strand.
GTGTTCATGAGAGGCCGTTGGTGAAGTGTGCGACAGGTCTGGTGTGCGAAAGAGGAGGTGTGCGAGAAAGTCCGACTCTGGGGTGTGTGAGGAAAAAGTGCGTGCCAAGGAGTGAGGGTGCTGGCGAGAGTGAGTCGGTCGTAGCGCGTGTGCGAGGGAGCACATGGAAGCGCGGTATGGTAAGTGTTACAGAAGGTGTGACGGGAGAGTGTGCGCAAGAGTGTGCGCGAGAAAGGTGTGTGACGGACAGGTGCATGGGGAAAGAGTGCGCTGTCAAGAGTAAGGGTGAGTGCGCTGTCAAGAATGGAGGTGAGAGTAGTGAGAGTGACAAGGAGCATGAGTTGGTTGTGACAGGTGAGAAAGGAAGCACACCTGGAATGGTAGAGCGTGAGTGGGAATGCACGCTGGAATTGGTAGTGAGGCACGTGGTTGGGTGTGCGAATGAGAGCACACCTGTGATTGTCACAGAGGAGGTGACCGAGGAGGGGGCGCGAAGAGGTGTGTTGGTGAGGTGTGCGACCAACGAATGTGTGCCAAAGTGTTCGGTGGTCAGGTGTGTGACCAAGGCTGTGAGTGGAATGAGTGTACCGAGGTGTGTAAGGAAAGGTACGAGGAGCATGGAAACGGCTGGATGTGTGAGCAAGGAACGGGCTGCGGGGTGTAAGCATGCAGGTGAGGCATCGAAGGTAAACGGGTTAGCGGTTAGAGCGACTTTTAGCCGAATCGGGCCCTCGGTGCGTGCTGGGCCTCGCTTTGAACGGCCGCGTCCGTGCTCCACTAGGCGGAGCGGGCGGCTGGATAGGAAGGGTCGTCATGGCGACCACTTTTTGTTGAGGCATTCCAGCAGGTCGAGATCGGGCCATGGGATGGCTCCACGCCGGGGTGGTGCGTGGGATCTCGGCCCGGGTAAGCCCCCATCCCTGCACCGAGTGCCGGACGCCTCCAGCCGCTGGCACCAAACAACCCGCATTCATTGCTCGGTTTTACGAAGCCGGGCTTTGGACAGGAATTGGCGCACCGAGAGGCATTAGTGAGTAGACTATGTGATGAGGATAGTGTTTTGGACCCGAAATTAGAAAAAAGCAAAATTTGATGATTGGCCAAGGATTGGCAGTAATGATTGGCAGATGATGGGTAGTGATTGGCAAATTTTTGATTTATTGAAATTTGATGTGCAAAATTGGTAGTGAGCGATGGGCCCGGTGGGTAAGGGTGGCATCCCTGCCACCCTTCCCATAGTGGGGAAAATGCGCAATAGCTTATGGGGTGTATGGCAGTGAAAACTAGCCCGGGTGGGTTAGGATATTGGTAGGGATCTAGCGAAGATGACATTAGGTAACGTTAAGATTAGTTCGTGACTGATACCTGTAGTGGGGACGCAGGTAGATTAGTGTGGATGATAATGACGTGGGAGCGCAATAGTTTAAAGGGACGACTGGGAAGCGCAAGTTTCAGAGGGGAGTAGTTAGATGAGATGATGCTGTGTGTGCAACTGGACAGGTGTGTGGAGCAGTGTATGAGTAGTGAGTGTGTGGATCAGCGCGAATGCGCTTGGGGAGAGAAGGGTGCAGGTGGCACCAGGTGTGAGAGCACAGGTGTGCAAGTACAGGTGTGTGGAGAGAGTTGGAGTAAGTGGTACGGAGTGGTGTGCTTGGTGCGAAGGTGTGAATGGGGGAAGAGTGGACCCCTTTCACGAGTACCCGGGGCGGGTAGTGTAAGTGTTAGGTAGAGGGTATAGGTAAATTGTGGTTGGATATTGGCATTTGTGGTGCGGTTGCAGAATGGTATTGCGGATGGGTGCATTAGTGTTGTGGAAATGGCTGGGCGTGTAGCCTGTTAGTGTGTGTAGTTGGTTTGGGCACTCCACCACTGTGAGGATGTCGGCCAGGTGAGGCCGCAGGTGGGCTCTGGGAGCCGGTAGAGTTGTGGATGGGGCCCGAGGATCCGGAGGACGGACCCGGGTAGCCCAGTGCCAGAGAGGGCACCGAGTGGGGAGAGCGCCAGAGGGCCTTCCCCAGGTAGTTAGGTTAGGGTAAGGAGCAGGTAAGCTCGGAGGCAACTGCAGTGGTGGAGGTGTGCAGGTGGGTAGACCCGCTGGGAGAGGTACACGCCACAGCCCAGAAATTGTGCGAGGGCACCGGGAGATGAATCGGGGGAGTGAGACCCCAAATTGAAAAGCACCACAGTTTGGTCAATGGGAATTGGTTTTTAGAACCCATAGTGTAAGAGGGCCAATGGTTTGGCAGGAGAAAGACCCCGGGTAATGTAAAGTTGTTAAAGTCGTTTAGGAAATAGTTAGGAGTGATGAACCTGTCGCACCATACGCAGCCACTTACCTGTGGTGATGATGACTCCACACCTGTGTTTTCTTTGTTCTGTGTGCAGGAAATGAGAATTGCTGTGTGGATTGGTGAGACGCATCACGACGTGGATGAGACATTGGGGTGATTCCATCTCTCCCTCCTTAGGAGGGACTGATGATGAATTGGTAATGGCAAATTTTGATGTTCAGTTGGAGATGGCAAATTTTGATGAGAGTTGAAAATGGCAAATTTGATTGGTTAGGAGGGAGAGAAGACGAATTTGGTTTATGGGAGGAACGGGGAAGACAGTAGGGACGTTTGTTGATTTGTAAAATAGATGTTTATGGGTAGTGTTGTGTTTTGTGGATACAGTAAGGGGTAAGGGAGGGGCCATGTAGGTTACCTGGTGGGGGGGGGGGCGTACGGTAGGAACGTACCTGTCTCACCTGGTTCCCATGTGCCCCTAGTGTGCATTACCTAATGTTGCGTGCACTTTTGCGCCCTTACCACCTTACTCACTTGTCTTCTTCTTTTGTCTCCCACCTCCGAGGATCTGGCTTTGGGGCAGAGAGAGAGGAGAGAGAGGTGCTGGCTCCGCAGTTGTGGGCCTGCACTTTCGCTGCTTGCTGCCTGGATCGATACACCATATGGACCGCAATGTTTGTGGCCGCCCACCATGGACCGCAGTTCTTTTGCGGCCAAGCACCACCCGTGGATGGACCTCTGGGTCAACGTGGCACCTATGCCATGCAGGTGAACCACTAATAGTTGGCCCCCTGACGGCCACAATAAAGAAATGGACGCGGTTGGCGCCTTTCTTTATTTTTTGAAGGAAGCCAGAACACCAAGTGCACCACACGAAGGCAAGACCAGCGGCAGAACATCGGCCGGCTGCGACACCACCGGTGATTTATAAACACTTTATTGGTGCACCGGATGGTGCTGACTGTGTTATGGGGTGGTGCTTTTGGTGCTTGGATGGGGTGCTCTGCACATTATTAAAGGCCGTAAGGCCACAGAGCACTTGTGGGTTGGTGTATCGATGCTGGCATGCGTGCTCTCTCTATGCATAACATCTGCATGTGTTCCTCCAAAAACAGGTCCTGGATCGTAGTGTAAATATCAGCGTAGTCTTGTGTAAATAATGCTCCCTACTGGCTGTATGTTTAGTTTGCGAATTCTTTCCGCGATTCGGTTATCCTGTGGGTGCGTTTCTGAGAGGAGAAGGGTGCAACGTCGCAGGGGGACATATTTACTCATTTGTGAATATCTGTAAAACTGTCGCACTCAGGGTAGAGTTAATAGTAGAGGGAACTACATCTGAGTGCCACACTAAAGTAGGTAAAAATTTATCGGGTCGGGACGCCCCGAGGGTAGAGAAGGGTGCAATGTTGCGGATATGGGATTTGGCCTCCATATCCGCTTGTAAATATTCCCCTATTTCCCCAATACTCCCCAACTATCCCCAATCCCCCATTCCCTAGTCCCATTGTCTGTAAACAACACTCTGTAGAACCGACCTTCCCCTTTTTCCCCCATTAAATGTCGTGCCCAGGTCCACCGCATCTCACGTAGACAACTTTCGGACATCTTGCTAGTTATTCTTAGTCTATGTCAGTTAAGGACTCGTTTCCATTAATTCTGACTCTTCGTTGCACCAGAATGTGATTGTATGGCACCAGTAGTGAGTTTAGGACCTCCCCATACCTCCTCCCATATTCCCCATGAAACAACAACAACAACAACTACCACAACAGTGCGCGGGGAGTGTGCGTCCTCACTCCGGCTCGGTTAGCCGCCATTGCCCATGTGCGCCGACGGGGTTACCACGAAGGGGCTGCCTGTCGGCCCCTCGTCAAGGGCGGAGCCCGGTAACCCCCCGCACCCAATAAGAAGCAACGGGCCGATTCCATCTGGGGCGGAGCTAACGAGCCGAGGGCGTGTCACTCCCCGCCGGATATACGCAGCGGCTTACCGGACGTGACGTCAGATGCGCCCCGAGCTTGAAGTGAAGAGAACCAGACGCCACCTCCGAGTGCTGAGAGACCTCCCTGCATCTTTTGGGCCGCGCTATCCTGTCCCTGAGCACAAGGTGCACCTTGTGCTGTCCACCGACTACCTGCCCTTCCTTGCCATCAATCCCCGTGTGAGTCAGTCTTGTCCTGTTTATCTGTGGTCTGTCGGGGTTACTATAAGACCGTGATTAAGTGCCTACCTTCCTATGCTGTCTCTCTTGTCCTTGTAATCTAACGTTCCGAAATATTATAACCTCCTCCGGAGGTCTTGAGAACTGTACCCCTGGTGTCGTGTCATTTTAACCCAGCCGTTGTGTCCTTTCCTCAATTGATTTAGCGTAGCGCGACTCGGCCAACGTTCGAGTATAATCGGGTAAACTGTGCAGACGCGGTCATACCAAACCGCTCGGTAAACCAACATCCACAACCGCGTCTGTAACAATATTATATTAGTATATATAATTTAGTGCTCCAACCTAATGAGCGAAGGCCGTGACGTCACCGCCACATGTGTCCGCTTTGCCACCCAAGCTCTGGAGGACCCATCTCGCAGTGCGTCATTTTATAGATGTTAATTCAGATTCTGTCACAAGTGTATGCAAAACTCACAGTTACCGACCTGGTTTCGCCCTTATTGGGGCTTCATCAGGGCAACGCAGTGAGTCTTCCATACACTTGTGACTTCCATCCAATAACTGTGTCACTGATTGCGTGACATGTGATGTGATTCTTGTGACTTGTGACTTCCACCATCCAAAACCTTGATCTTTTATACCCCCGTTAATTCACCCCAGATCCACTTTTTTGAAATTCCGACTTCTTTCCTAGAAGTTCTAGCAGTGTCCATGTGTTTTATACCTCAACCGCCTTCCCGTGCCTCCTCCCCCCATGCCCTCTCCTTCCCACAGATCTCCCGATGTCCCTGCTCTCAAATGTTGTGCTTGTGTGCTTCCCTCTCTCTCCCCATTTGTCTCCCGCTCCCTTTATTTCGTCTTATGTGTCAGTTTGTTTTTTGTGATCAATGTTAGCTCTTACACGAGCCTCGATCTTGTATCCAAAAAAACCCAAAAAACACTCCTCAGGGGCTTCATAGGCAATACAGACACACGTAGCGGTGTTGTCACGGCGTTCACTCATTACGTTAGAGCACTAAATTATATATACTAGGGCATGCCCGTACTATATATAAGCTAGGACGTGCCCGTACGTGGGTGCCCGTTCCTTGCCAAAAAAAAAAAAAAAAAAAAATTTGTGTAGGGGTGTGTGTGTGTAAACATCCTAGGGCGTGCCCGTACGTGGGTGCAAAAAAACATGCGTGCAAACAACAACAACAAAAAAAAACTTTGAAACCACGTGGCAGTAACGACCACAGAACCCCCCCCCCCCTCTATTTACATGAATGGTTTGGTCCATTCGCAACGACCACAGAACCCCCCCCCTCTATTTACATGCAATGGTTTGGTCCAAAGCGAACGGCTTGCAGTGTTTGGTAAAGAAATCGCCATAGCTCGGTAACTACTTCTCCGATTAATATGAAACCTTGAAAAGGCACATCCTCGGGTCCCCAGCAATATACCTGGCAAGTTTAAAGTATATCGGACCGGTAGTTGTCGAGAAACAGCGGTCACAGACAAACATACACACATACACACATACACACATACAAACACACAGAGATTAATGGAATTATATATACTAGGGCATGCCCGTACTATATATATGCCCGTACTATATATCTATCTAAAATTATATCCCCCCCCTCTATTTACATGAAATGGTTTGGTCCATTCGCAACGCCAAAGCGAACGGCGAACGGCTTGCGAGTACAGTGACAATCCCCCCCCTCTATTTACATGAATGGTTTGGTCCATTCGCAACGACCACAGAACCCCCCCCTCTATTTACATGCAATGGTTTGGTCCAAAGCGAACGGCTTCCGGAGTTTGGTAAAGAAATCGCCATCGCGTACACAAACGCGCAGGAAAGCGAATGAATCGCAAATTCGTTTTTATTAGTTGTAAAACATAATGCCCAATTATTCAATTATCGCCAACGTATTTTGGCTGTTTGCAATTTAATCGCAAGGAAAAGTAGAAAGAGAAGAGGGGAAAAAAGAAAAGCCTTCCCTTGCTGCAAACAGCTGCTGCAAACAACAACAACATGGAAGGCTGCACTGTCCGGAAGTTGGCATATCGCAGTTACGATTATTTTAGTGTTAATGGCCAATTATTCAATTAGCGCCAACGTATTTTGGCTGTTTGCAATTTAATCGCAAGGAAAAGTAGAAAGAGAAGAGGGAAAAAAACGAAAACCCTTGCATTAACGCATTAACGCTTGCATTGCATTAACGGTTCGGCACACGTGATAGCTCGCTGCTCTCTGATTGGTTGAAGCGTTTTTTGGACATATCTCGGTAAGTAATTGTCCGATTAATATGAAACCTTGAAAAGGCACATCCTCGGGTCCCCAGCAATATACCTGGCAAGTTTCAAGTATATCGGACCCGTGGTTGTCGAGAAACAGCGGTCACAGACAAACAAACACACAGACAGACACACACACACACAGAGATTACTGGAATTATAGATAGATATATATATATATATATATATATATATATATATATATATATATATATATATATATATATATATACTAATTTCGTTACTCCCAACCGCATCCAGGTCGACTCCATATAGTGAGTGGATACCAGAGATAATGTTACCGTGTGGCAGGCGGTGCTTATCGCTCCCATTATTTAAGGTGCATGGGACACCTTCATGGCGGTAACCCTCGGTCATTTCTTCCAGAAAATTGTTGAAACTAAAAATATATTTTCCTTGGTTTGCATTGGAACAAAACAAAAAAAGGTGAAAAAAATAACTAAATCTTAGCTTATTCCACACAGAAATCCTTAAATGGCCCGGACAATATTTCGTGGGGGGCCTATGTACTCAATTTCAAGTTCGTGTGCAGTTCATGTTAATTTTGGGCAACCACTATAAATCTAATCTACTGGGTCCTACTAATCGGAAAAATGATGTCGCCATTTTTTTCTGTTGACCTTTAGTGACCTTGACTCAAGGTCAAAGTTCAAACGTCATTACAGTGACCATACCTCATTCAAAGTATATCGACCTTGGTACCAAAATGTGGCAAATTTCACAAGGAACATTGATTATGACATTTCTTTTGTCATTTGCCCTCTCAGATGTTTGCAATATGCAAATTAATAAGCAATGACCTCATTATAGAAAAAATATGCATAATTAACATATACTCTTCACCATGCACGTAAATCCCATCACTTCGCATTATTATTCAATGCCAATCATTAGTTACCATCTCAAATGTGTTCTGCTGGATCCTAAACTGGAAAAATATGTTGCTTATTGTTTTCTGTTGACATGTTCTTGATATTAACTGACCTTTGACATGTACTTGACTTTACTTACCTTGACCCAAGGTGAAATGTTAAATGTCATTTTAACCATGTGATGCGATCAAGCAAAATAAGTCGGATGTCTAGAATATTGATTTTTGGATTCAAGTTCCCAATGCTTTTCTTTATACTGTTCATTCATCATGCTCATTTGCTCATGTTGGTTGGGTTTTTAGCCATTGTTAGTATTTTTAACATTTAATTTGTGCCTAAAAACACAAAATTGATTCTGGCAGATGTTCATATATATTCATTTGCATATTGCAAAAAAACGAAAGGTCAAATGACGAAACAAATGTCAAAACAAATGTTCCTTGTGAAATTTGCCACATTTTGGTATCCAGGTTGATATACTTTGGATGAAGTATGGTCACTGTAATGACGTTTGAACTTTGACCTTGAGTCAAGGTCACTAAAGGTCAACAGAAAAAAATGGCGACATCATTTTTCCGATTAGTAGGACCCAGTAGAATACATTTATAGTGGTTGCCCAAAATTAACATGAACTGCACACGAACTTGAAATTGAGTACATA
>NC_136267.1:64363127-64410627 GCF_964187855.1 Myxine glutinosa
GGACCATGGGATCTCGGCCCGAGCAAACCCCCTCCCCTGAACCGAGTGCCGGACGGATCCAACTGCAGGAAACAAACCACCCGTGTTCATTGCTCGGCTTGGCGAAGCCGAGTTTTGAGCATGTAACGACGCACCGAGGCTCAGAATAATGGACGATGGTAGGGGTAGTGAAATTTGATCGGCAAAATTTGATGGGTAGATTGATTGGCATGATTGGTAAATTTGATTGGCGAAGATGATTGGCAGATGATTGGCAAATTTGATTGGCAGAAAATTGGATGGGCAAAATTAATAGTGGGAGATGCCCGATGGAGAAGGATGGTAAATCCACCATCCCTCACATACCCGGGCACATGAGCACTAGTTATGGGGTTTTGGCAGTGCAAGCTCGCCGAGGGAGGGTTTGGATAGCGGATTAGGGATCTAGAAAAATGACCATAGGTAACTGTAGAATTAAGTAGTGACATTGTACAAGTAGTAGGGGACGTAGAATAGGTTAGATGGATTATAACGACGAGGGAGCGCGATAGTATAAGGGGCGACTGGGAAGCGCGAGTTTCAGAAGGGCACCAGGTAGTTTAGAGGATGCAGTTGTGTTTGCTGGTGAGCATGTTGAAATGAGGAATTGAGGGGCAATGCTCGGGGAAGATGTGTGTGAGCGTGGGAAAATTTGGGTGCCTGAGGCAATGGTTTGAAGAGTTGAAAGTGTATGGAGCAGCGTATTGTGAAAAGTGTGAGGTGATTGTGAGTTGTATTGAGCGTGAAAGTGTATGGAGCAGTGTATGAGTGAATAATTGTGATTGTGCATTGTATTGAGTGAATGAAGAAGCCTGGGAGGAAGGAGGGTGCAGGTGGCACCAGGTGTGTGAGCACAGGTGTGCAAGTGAAGCACAGGTGTGCAGAGAATGGTTGGATGAAATGAATGGTTTGGGATACATGGAGTATAGAATGGATGGTGTGGAGTGAGTATGGTGGAAAACGTGGAGTGGAGTGGCTGGTGCGAAGGGAGTGGATGGGGAAGATGGACCCCCATCAAGAATACCCGGGGAGGGTAGTTTAAGAGTTAGGTAGAGGGTATAGGTAAATTGTGGTTAGATATTGGCAACACCAATCCCTGGTGTTGGGCTAGCGGCTAGGGTGCCGGCTTAGGATCCAAAGATCCTGGGTTCGAATCCCGGTCGATCGCTGAATTAACGCCAGGGGGGTTGACTCAGCCTGTCATCCTTCCGAGGTCGGCTAATTGAGTACCAGTTCACTGGTAATTTCCTGTTTGTCGTTAAAGGCGGCAAAAAGGGTTGGCGTCAGGAAGGGCATCCGGCCGTAAAACATTGCTTCAAATAGGGGACCGAAAAACAACAACAACCACGGTTCCCGAAAAAGGCCAACCCCCGCTTTGCGGGGAAAAATGGCCTCTAAAGGTGGTATATATATTGGCATCTGTGGTGCGTGTGGAAGAATGGTGTTTGGATGGGTGCATTAGTGACGTGGAAATGGCTGGGCGTGTGGCCTGTTAGAGGTATGGTTGGTTGAGCGCTCCGCCACTTTTAGTCCGTCGGCCAGGTGAGGCCGCAGGTAGGCTCTGGGAGCCAGTTAGAGTTCAATGGGGCCCGAGGATCCAGAGGAAGGACCCGGGTAGCCCAGTGCCAGAGAGGGCACTGAGGGGGTAAGCGCCAGGGAGGGCCTTCCCCAGGTAGATAGGTAGGGTGAGGAGCTAGGCAAGCTCGGATGGCAACTTCAGTGGCGGAGGCGCACAGGTAAGTAGACCTGTTAGGGGAGCCACATGACCCATTCCTGAAATTGTGCGAAGGCACAGGGAGTTGAATCGGGGAAGTGAGACCCCAAATTGGTGAGCACCACAGTTTGGTCAATGGGAATTGGTTTTTAGAACCGCATAGAGTAAGATGGCCAATGGTTTGGCAGGGAAAGACCCCGGGTAGTGTAAAGTGTGTTAATGGGATTTAGAGAGTAGTTAGGATTAAGAATCTCCTCGCACCATCTACACCCACTCACCTGAGGTGACAGAACTCCACGCCATGCCATGGTTGTTGTTTTTTTTGTTGTTGCAAATGTTTTTGGAAATGTGAGATGCATCATGACGTGGGTGAGACATTGTGCTGGTTGTTCCATCTCTTCCTCCTTAAGAGGAATTGATGAGGAATTGGATGATGGCAAATTTGGTTTAGAGGGATTGTAACGAATTTGGTATTAGGGGAGATATGGCGAAGACGAGACGATACTGACGAATTTGTAAATGATTTTGTAAATATGGGGTAAGGGCAAGGGTAGAGTAGGTGACAGGGGGGGTGACGTATGTTAGGGACCATCTTTCTCCGCCCGCTCTCCGTGCGCACCTTGCTCTGCATTACCTGTGTTGATGTGTACCCTTGCGCCCTTGCCCTTGCTGATTCTGCTTTGTCTTCCTCCACCCCCCACCCCCATGGACCGTGCTCTCTGGGCACTGAAGGAGAGCAGGCGGGAGCCGCAATTGTGTGCCCGAGCCCCCGCTGCCAGCTGCCTGAACCGATGCACCACTTATGGACCGCACGTCTTGCGACCATGCACCACCTTATGGACCACGGTACTGTGGCCGAGCACCACTTATGGACCCCACTTTTTGGGGGCATGGCCCCTCTGCTGGGACCGGCCACAATGGCCCAGGAAGATCTTGCTTGCGGACCACGGAGAGGTGGCCCCCTTTTTGCCGTACAGGTGGACCACCCATAGCTGGCCCCTGTGGGCCATAAATAAAATAGACACGTTTGTGCTTTTTTATTTATTATTGCAAATAGGCAGCAAGCCACAAATTGAGAACATCAAGAGACAACACCTGGAAGAGACAACGGCCAGCAGAGGGAGCAGCAGAGCAGAAAGAAGACCATCAGTTGTTTTATTGGTGCTTATTATTGGTGCTTTGGTGATTGCATGCTCGGGGATGCATTGCAGTAAAATTCTGTGTCCCTGGGCATGTGAGGTGGTGTATTGATGCAGTGCATGCTTTCTCCTCCCTCCCACAGGATTCTTCTTGTTTCCAAAAATGACAGGTCCTGGGTTGCGTTTTGTAAATAATGTAATAATGTCACTTGTAAATAATGCTCCCCACCGTAAGTGTATAGTTTGAGAATTAATTCCGCAATTCGGTTAATTGTGGGCGTGAATCTGTTAGGTAGGATGCAACGTAGTAGCGGGACATATTTAATTGTGTTTTAAAACTGTCGCACTCAGGGTCAGGTTAATAGTAGAGGGTATTACACCTGCGTGTCACACTAAGTTAAAGTTTTGTCGGCCCGAGCAGTGCCGTGAGGAATGAGGGTGCTGTGTTGCGGTTTTTAGAACCTTCACTTTGTAAATTTAGTATTAAATTTCCTTATAAATAAACCCCTGTGTACATTTCCCCTTAATTGGCTGTTAATTGAAATAATCGCACCTTAGTTAGTCCACATTGAAACACGTAGCAAATCATAGGCCCTTTCGTAGTTATATCATTATTCTGTGTTTCAGGTAAGGCCATGTTGCCCATAGTTGAATCTGCGTTGCATCAATCAAATAAGATAGGTCCCCTTTCGTTCTTTTCAAAAAGGGTGCGAGTGGTTTTCCATTCCCGCAAGCCGCCATTTCCATGTGCTCATCTCGGAGAAGAAGGGGGAGGAGCTACCACCTCACAGGCGTGGCCCCACCTCGTCACCAAAAGGTGGAGTCAGAGCCCTTAACCAACCAGGGCTCGGTGGGTTTGACTTGAGAGGGTGGAGAGAGAAACATCTAGCAGGTTCAAGAGGGTTCAACGGGGCTGGCCATATAACCCGTGCACGAAGCCCCCACCGCAGTTCTGTGGAGGGAGGCACTTGAGAGAGGTACGAGAGAGAGGAGAGACCTTCAGAGATGCGCGCGCAGATGAGAAAAGATATACGTCCTGCCGTGCAACAGATTGGCAAGCAGCTTTTGAGGCAGACGGAAGGGTGAGTCGGTACGAGAAAGACGAGTAAGGAGAAACGAGCGGCTGCAGAAAGCCCTGCCGTGTGAAGCCGAGTATGTGGAACCGCCGGCTGTTCGCTTCCGAAATGTGAACCTGGAGCGGACCTCTCTGCTGCGCATTTTGCCCGGACCTTCCTGCCCTGTGTCCCACCTGAACCTTCTCCTTCCAGCTATTCATTCCTGCCTGCAATTCCCCATTAGTGTACGTGAGTTTGGCTTGTTTTGTCTTGTCCCTGGGAATACGTTAAGCCTGTTTAGGAATTGCCCTGTGTCTTCTGTAAATTACTTTCGTTTCTTTGCTTCTCCTTTGGTTTCTTTGGTTGTGTAAATAATAGTAATAAATACCTATTCCTCCTTACTTTGGTTTCTTTCTCGTCCGATCGCTTTAGTGATTTCCACATTGAGTTCCTGTGGCGCGATTTTGGCCGAACTGCTTCGCAATCGGGTTTAGTCATTCTTAACGGCCCGCGCCGCAGTTCGCTTCGCTCGGCGCAATCCATCTATTATGCTGCGGGAGTATTTCCTTGCATACCGGAAGGCGCTGGTACTTAGGTCATAGGAAGGATAGGCCTAATACCCTATTCAGCGCTGACCGGGCGTGACATCATACCCCCAGGAACAGACAATGGCCAGCTTAACAAGACGAGGGGATTAAACCCCCCTCGGTAAGGGGTGTGCCGTCATCCGATTCCGTAACAATATATATATATATATATTGTTGCGGATCTGTCCCCGGCCTTCTCCCCTTATCAAGGGGGGATTAATCCCCTTGTCTTTACTAGCCTGGCGTGACCCAAGACCTATTACGTCCCTTCCGGACAGCACCAAATAGGGTTCCGGGACCAAATTCGCTCGTACCTAAGTACTAGCGCTGCCCTGGAAGCGAGGAAATAAGCCTCGCACGAACCACGTATGATGGTGATACGCCATGTGGTTTGCATACACGTGATCCGCGTGATTATAACTAATGGAACCCGATTCAAGCGGTCTTATTCATGCCACGCTTAGTCAATGGAGAAATCACAAAGACGGTCGAATAAGAAGAAAAGGAAGAACAAATAAGTTTCATTATTATTGCACGTATTTACAGCTCAGAACGAAGAGACACAGGGCAACTTAGACAGTCTTATGCTTAATACCCCAGGACAAACAGGACCATCTCACTCACACTCACATGGGGATTGCAGATGGGCAGGATGATGTTCTCCGGCGCCGCGGTTAGTCGTCCAGGATCGGCCCCGTCTCACTCTCCACGGTGCCCGGCACGTCCTGCGAAGATGGAGGTAGGCGAAGGCAGGAACTCCTATCGTGTCGCTCGAACAAACAGGTAATAATCTCGGGGCGAACGGTAGAGGGCGGACTTCGCGCGGCTGGCGGTTATTCAGCCGCGTTCACTCACTTTGGCTGAACCGCGTAGGCTATAACCGCCCTGGCTGCGCCCACGTATTCCTCATCACCAGGTTCATACAGCGCAAGTGATTCTCTTCAAGCGCGTCTCCTTTCTCCGAACTCAGAACTCCTCGACTCAACTTGACGAGCGCCTGCTTCTCCCTTCTCATAACTGAGGTGGGGGCTTCGCGCAATCGGTTTTATTGCCACGCCCTCAGCCCAATCGAATCTCTCATCCACGCCCTGTGATGCAGTGCTGCAGCCACTCGCTGTGAGCCCTGATTGGTGACTCATGCTTACCGTCCCCACTGCCGCTGCGCCAACCTCAACCCTCCTCCATCTCCGAGGCCTACCTCGTGTTAACTCGACTCGTGAGCAACCAATGCTTAACAAACTGGATCGAGCCTGTAAAGGTGGAATGGTTCTTAGAAGTAGGGCCTATCCTCCTGTCTTTACAACAACACAGGATTAACATTGGAAGGGGCTTACTCTCACATATACAAAGACATAACTATACTACAAATGAAGCTACATGTTGCTCATGTGACTAACTATGGGGGTCAAACCTTTTTTTTTTCTTTTTTTTTTGTATACAAGATCGAGGCTCGTGAAAGAGCGAACATTAATCACACAGAAAGACAAACCGACACATAAAACATATAACATCGGGAGCGGTAGACAAGATTGGGAGAGAGGAGGAAGGACACAAACACAACATTATTTTGAGAGCAGGGACCGAGAGACATGGAGACATCGAGAGATCTGTGAGAGGGAGAGGGCATTGCGGGGGGCATGGGAAGGGGGGGGGGGTGGGAGAGGTATAAGACATATGGACACTGCCAGGACTTCCAGGAAAGAAGTTGGAATTTCAAACAAGGTGGATCTGGGGTGAATTAGCGGGGGTAGAAAAGATCAAGGTTTTGGATGGGGGAAGATAAGAGATGGTGGTGAACAGCTGTTTTAAAGACCTGGAGGGACGAGTGGGATTGAAGGGAGTGAGGGAGTTTGTTCCAGAGGCGGGAGAAAAGAGGAATGAAAGAGTGAAGGTGAGCAGAGAGCCGAGATTTCGGCAGTTTAACCATCAGAGGGTTGCTGGCAGATCTTGTGCGACCTGTAGGAATATTTGGGGGACAGAGCACAGAGAGAGCTGGGGGTGCAAGGCCGGAGAGGAGTCGGTAGAAGACAGAAAGACCACCTACCTGCCTGCAGTGAGTGAGTGAAAGGCCCTTAGAGATAGCTTCATCGCGGGAGATTCCAATAATTCTGAAAGCTTTGGTTTCGACAGCGTGAAGCCAAGCTAAGTGTGAGGCAGGAGCACCGGCCCATAGGGGAGAACAGTATTCCATTGAGCTGCGGATGAAAGCCTTGTATGTGGTGAGGAGCTCAGGTGTGCCGAGGAAGGACTTCGCACGACGGAGGATGCCCAGTCGGCGACTGGCTTTGGAGGCCAGCTTGGAAATGTGGTTTTCCCAAGAAAGATCATGGCAGATAGTGAGACCCAAAAGCTTGAGCGACAGAACTTCTTGGAGAGGATTGTTGAGAAAGTAGATGGGAGGGTTGTCCAGTCGATCTTTTCGGAGAGACATAGTAAGAGTGTGAGATTTGTCAGGATTGAAAGACATGTTCCACTTGTTTGACCAGTCTGTGATTTTGTCCAAATTTAACCTTTATTGAGCTTTACTGTACCAATTTCAAAACCGCAGCAGTATATATATATATATATATATATATATATATATATATATATATATATATTGTTACGGTCCGCGGATAAGGATGTTGTTTGCCGAGCGGAGGCACCGCGACCTAACAGTTACCCCGATTAACCCGATTCCCTGAACGTTGGCCAGATCGCGCCACAGCTATTCAATGAGGGAAAAGACAAAGACGACACGGATGTGAAGAAGAGGAAGACGAAGACAAAAAGGTTTGAAATACGATTACTATTTATTACTATTTACAGGCTCAAAGAAACCAAGGAGAAGGAAAGATAATAAAATAATATACAGAAGATTTTAGAGACACAGTGAAAATTACTAGCTTATCTATGCAGTCTTAATTAATTACCCAGGGACAAAACAAACAGAACAACCTCACGTACACCAAAAGGATGGAAAGACAGGACTGGCGGGAGGTGGATGGCTGGAGGGAGGGGAAGATCCGGAGCTGGCTGGAGCTTGATCCCGCACGGGACGTCGGGCTGGACCTCGACGGCCGCCGATGCCACCGATCCTGTCGTGTGCGTGGGGTAACGGGTCGGAGCTGCTTGGTGGAGCCAAGCCAACGCTGCTGGTGGGGGGTCTGGCATGACGGGTTCTCTCTCCCTCTCTCACTAACTCCAGGACTCTTTCTCCCTTGTTTAGTCCAATCACTCCTCACCACCGACAACTCAACGCAACCACTGACCACCACTGACGACCAACCCCCGCTCTGACCAAAACCACACAACTCAGCTCCTTTTTCCAAAGCTCATCTTGCGCGCGCGCCTTTATAGCGCCTCCGGCGATTAAGCCGCCGGCCTTCAGGACACGCCCATCGGTGTGCTCACCTCGGCCCTGGTTGGTCGCGCGACCCTCTGGCTCCGCCCTTGATGACGACGGGCGGGCACGCCTTTCTTCCCCGACCTGAGCACATGTTCAATGGTGGTTTTGGAGCGAAAACAACCCACAGCTGTAACAAACTGGCAAACTGCCCAGTGCAGTTGGCAATGGAGACTTGGAGGGGATGTAGCTGGAAATTGAGGCTTGGCAATGGAAGTTTTGGGAGTGGGAATGGGGAATGAAAGGAATCTATCTATTTCACTTGGTGCAATGGAGTGTCATTTTAATGGAAGACAAGGCCTTACCCTAATACACAGAATAAAGAAATAAACTACTGAACAGGGATATTATAGTGTCCTTCAATGCATGCTTTATGGAATTAACTACCGGAACGCCCTTTGACCTTTATACACACTGGAGCAAGAAGGGGCAAGAATAAAGCAATAATAATAATACACACAATAAAAAAAACACAATCCTCATTTCCACAACAATATATATATATATATATATATATATATATATATATATATATATATATATATATAGTCACGTGAAAAAGTAAGTACACCCCATGTAAAGTTTTGACTTTTTCAACATATTTCAACATACAGTTATTTGATCTTCATTTCAACAATATTGATAGATAAAGGTGATATTATATAACAAATATCATGAAACATTTACATTTTGAAGTCCATTGTATAATTTAAATAAACATAAATGCAAATTTCGCATGTGGAAACAGTAAGTACACCCTTGGCTCCAATAGGTGGTATTTCCCCCTTTGGCAGAAACAACCTCAAGTAGGCGTTTCTTATAACTATCTACAAGTCTCTGACATCGACTGGGAGAAATTTTTTCCCACTCCTCCATGCAGAATTATTTCAGCTGTGTGATGTTTGAGGGGTTTCTTGCATGCAGAGCTCGTTTCAAATCCCCCACAACATCTTGATGGGATTTATATCCGGGCTTTGACTTGGCCATTCCAGAACCCTCCATTTCTTTCTCTTCAGCCATTCCTTTGTGGATTTACTGGTATGTTTAGGGTCATTGTCATGTTGCAAGGTCCACCTTCGGTTGAGCTTCAACTTTCCGACAGATGGCCTCACATTATCCTCAAGAACCCTCTGGTACAATGAAGAATTCATAGTGGATTCTATGATGGTGACCTACCCACGCCCTGATGCAGCAAAGCTGCCCCAAACCATAATATTTCCACCACCATTTTAAAATATTTCCATTTTCTAGCCTGGTGTTGGTTTAGCGGTTAGGGCGCCGGCTTGGGATCCTCGGATCCTGGGTTCGAATCCCGGTCAATCGCTAAATGAACACCAGGGGGGTTGACTCAGCCTGTCATCCTTCCGTGGTCGGCAAATTGAGTACCAGCTTGCTGGGATGAATGATCCCGGTGTGTACCCCGGTTTAGAATCGGTACACCGTATCACTGCGCATCGAAGAGGCGACTTAGTGTTGGCGCCAGGAAGGGCATCCGGCCATAAAAACATTGCCTCAAATAAGGAACCATGATTGTCATGGGGCCTGCAAGGCTAACCCCTGCTCTAGCGGGGAAAAATGGCCTTAAAACGATCATTCATTTTTCATTCATTCATTCATTCATTCACCATGCTTTACAGTTGGTATCAGGTTCTTGTGGTCAAATGCTGTCTTTGGTTTTCGCCAAACATGTCTTCTGGTACTGTGGCCAAATCGCTCCACTTTTGACTCATCTGTCCAGAGCACATTGTTGCAGAAGTGCTGGTCTTTGCCTAGGTGTTCATTGGCAAACTTTCGTCTTGCCCTGATGTTCTTTGTGGACAGCAAAGGTTTCCTCCTGGCACACCTCCCATGTAGATCAAATTTGTGCAGCCTCTTTCTAATGGTAGACTCGTGCACTTTGACCTCAACAGTGGCAAGAGCTACCTGTCTTTCCCGTAATGACATTCTGGGGTTCTTAGAGACTTCTTTCAGCATCTTGCGGTCTGCTCTCGGGCTGAACTTTCTGGGGTGGCCTGGCCTGAACAAGTTGCCAGTTGTTTGGAATCTTCTCCACTTGTAGATGATCTTCCGGACAGTCGAATGATTGATTTCAAATTGTTTGGAGATCTTTTAAAATCCCTTCCCAGTCTTGAAGGCATCGATAACCTTCTTTCTGAAGGCCTCAGAAAGTTCTTTTGATCTAGGCATAGTGACTCCGCACACTTCAACAACAAAGAGCAAACCAAACGAAATGTCTGAGGTTTAAATAAGACATGTTCCTCCAAGATCCTCTCTAACGATGTTCTAATGATTTGCACCTGAGCTGGTGCACCTGATTCTATTTTTAGGTATTTGAAGTAGTGATAAATTTAGGGGTGTACTTACTTTTTGCACATGCGAAATTTGCATTTGTGTTTATTTAAATTATACAATGGACTACAAAATGTCAATGTTTCATGATATTTGTTATATTATATCACCTTTATCTATCAATATTGTTGAAATGAAGATCAAATAGCTGTCTGTTGAAATATGTTGAAAAAGTCAAAACTTTACATGGGGTGTACTTAATTTTTCACGTGACTGTATATATATATATATATATATATATATATATATATATATATATATATATATATATATATATATATATATATATAATCGTTAGATTAAATAAGACGCGGACGTAGCTTCAGGACGTCGATCTTTAATTGTCGACAAGCTTTCGACCAACAAAGGTCTTCTTCTGAGTCAGCCCCAAGTTCAACGGAAGACCGTAATTCAGACCGTAACACTTCCGTTGAACTTGGGGCTGACTCAGAAGAAGACCTTTGTTGGTCGAAAGCTTGTCGACAATTAAAGATCGACGTCCTGAAGCTACGTCCGCGTCTTATTTAATCTAACGATTATATATTCAATACAAATGAGACGCCCTGCTCGTACTTTGGAGTTTCTACTATTTCTTACAGTTATATATACTAGGGCATGCCCGTACTATATATATGCCCGTACTATATATCTATCTAAAATTATATCCCCCCCCTCTATTTACATGAAATGGTTTGGTCCATTCGCAACGCCAAAGCGAACGGCGAACGGCTTGCGAGTACAGTGACAATCCCCCCCCTCTATTTACATGAATGGTTTGGTCCATTCGCAACGACCACAGAACCCCCCCCTCTATTTACATGCAATGGTTTGGTCCAAAGCGAACGGCTTCCGGAGTTTGGTAAAGAAATCGCCATCGCGTACACAAACGCGCAGGAAAGCGAATGAATCGCAAATTCGTTTTTATTAGTTGTAAAACATAATGCCCAATTATTCAATTATCGCCAACGTATTTTGGCTGTTTGCAATTTAATCGCAAGGAAAAGTAGAAAGAGAAGAGGGGAAAAAAGAAAAGCCTTCCCTTGCTGCAAACAGCTGCTGCAAACAACAACAACATGGAAGGCTGCACTGTCCGGAAGTTGGCATATCGCAGTTACGATTATTTTAGTGTTAATGGCCAATTATTCAATTAGCGCCAACGTATTTTGGCTGTTTGCAATTTAATCGCAAGGAAAAGTAGAAAGAGAAGAGGGAAAAAAACGAAAACCCTTGCATTAACGCATTAACGCTTGCATTGCATTAACGGTTCGGCACACGTGATAGCTCGCTGCTCTCTGATTGGTTGAAGCGTTTTTTGGACATATCTCGGTAAGTAATTGTCCGATTAATATGAAACCTTGAAAAGGCACATCCTCGGGTCCCCAGCAATATACCTGGCAAGTTTCAAGTATATCGGACCCGTGGTTGTCGAGAAACAGCGGTCACAGACAAACAAACACACAGACAGACACACACACACACAGAGATTACTGGAATTATAGATAGATATATATATATATATATATATATATATATATATATATATATATATATATATATATATATATATGTATATATATATATATATATATATATATGTATATATATATATATATATATATGTGTGTGTGTGTGTGTCTGTGTGTGCTGTATATACATTTAATAAACAGGAATAAATTTTCTGACAACCTGGGACTCAAAAGTCTTCGGGATATCCTCAGAGATTTCTCACGCTAACACTACAAGCTTTATTTTGGGCGATGACGTACATGCCTGCTCGACCCCGTATGTGAGTGTATGTATGTGTATGTGTGTGTTCGTGTCTGTGGCAGTGCATTGGAGATGAAGTCATCTAGAAATTTAATAAACAGGAATATGTATATATATATTTGAATATTGAAAAATGAAATAGTTTGCATATCATGAACTATGGACTATTTATTGTATCTCATGCGTAATACTTTTTGTATGCTGCTGGTATTAAAGGAACAATGGGCCCATTATGCTGTAGTTAGGTTAACAATCACTCGTTTCTAGAATTGTGAAGTTTCGAAGAACCAAATATAGGAATAACTAGTGTTTGTGGAGGTATAAACCAGTGATTATCGCTCCTCATTGTTGTGGGCATTGCATGTGCCATTGTTGCATTGCGATGATATCTGCTAAAAATAATTCTTTAAAAAAGACGACAAAGAGAAAGTAATCAAATGGTTTAACATGACATGAACGTGACACTATCACATCGCCCACACACTCGGTTTGAGGGGCTGGGATGGAATGGGTTCACATTTCATGGCATATTGGTATTATGGAGCGCCAATTCAGACCGAGCCGAAAGTCAGGGTGTATCTGAATAAGGGATTGGTCTAGTTCATTCTGCTGCTGGAGAGTGCAGATTAATCGGGATGACTTGCTTGCTCAGCCATTATAAGGCTCGCCTGGAAAAGCGGCACATGATGGTTGATGGGGTAGTGTTGTGCTCTTCGGTCTGCCACGTGTTTTTCACCAATCATGGCACGAGCTATCATCGCAGTGTCTCCGCCCAAAACCCGTCACGCCAGTGGAGATGCGCCCACGTGATTGGGATCGACGAATGAAAACTGGCAGAGGCACGACGACCACCTGTCAGCAACTAAAAGAGGAAGCAGAGCGTAATGAACGGATGATGGATGAGTTCCCATGGGAGTCGGCCTTTTTAATCTCTCCGCCGTCCCCTCCCTGCTAGCCGGCGCTCCTCCGCCTCCCTCACACCGTAACCCCTCCCGCCTGGCTGGGAGCTACGATGGGACGGCATGATAGCATCCTGGAAAAGCGCGGGCTCGGAGCGGTCAGAGTGCAGAGCATCGTGCAAAGCGGTCGCGGGTTCAGTGATGATGCAGCGACCGCTCGGCGCGGCGTTTAGCATCGACGCGCTCATCGGAAACTCAACGCCGGCACAGCCGCCCTCCTCACGACCCTTTTTATATGCAGGATATCCCGTGTTCCTGCCCTACCGACCAGTGGTCATCCCCACGCCGGCACTGCCGCACGCTGCCACGCTGCCTGCTGTGCCCGCGCTCAACCCACTGCCTCTGCCAAGCAGTTTCTATGCGTCGCTGCCACAGGGAATCCCTGCCGTGAGTCCACTCTCGGCGCTCCCAGGCTCCGATGATTGCTCAAAAAGCTTCGCCGAAGACCTGGGCGCAAAGCTTCCGCCGGCTTTGGTCTCGCAGTTCTGTGGCCGACGAGACGTAATCGACAGCGAGCGTACGCCGACACCTGGCTCAGGCAGGGAGCGTCCTCTGAGCTTCCTGTGCCGAGATCCACTACAAGACCCTATGGGTAAATATGGGATAAATAGTGGATGGGCACAAGGAAGCTTTTAGGGTTTCCCATGCTAATGAATTATTCCAAAGAGTATTTTCGCTTATGTTCCAAAAACGATTTAACAAGCTTACTTTGTGTTTGGCGATTAAGTACATTATTCTAGGAAAGAGACTTGTGTGCGCAATTATTGAAGTGCCATGGATTAAAAAAAAGTCATATATTACGTGTGTGTGTGTGTGTGTGTGTGTGTGTGTGTGTGTGTGTGTGTGTGTGTGTGTGTGTGTGTGTGTGTGTGTGTGTGTGTGTGTGTGTGTGTGTGTGTGTGTGTGTGTGTGTGTGTGTGTGTGTGTGTGTGTGTGTGTGTGTGTGTGTGTGTTGGGTTCCCAAGAACAGTTATCACCTTCAATCATTAACAATAGCTTCCCCAAAAGTTATGGTGATGCAAAACACATCAAAGGTGATCAGAAATTTAAATTTGGACAGTAGAGATAGGACATAATGTAATGGCAATACATCGGATTGAAGTTTTAGGGACACCGGGGGGCTTGAATGTGCGAACAGGGAGTGCAGGCAGGGGGGACTCGCACTTGCCTCAGTCCGACTCGCGTTGATTGATATATTGTCCGGTGCTGCAGTGTTATCTGGTACACCAGTTGTTGCTGATAAACTCGTGGTGTCCGTCTTGCACGGAGAGCACGGGTCTCTCTAACCATCCCGGCCGTGCGTGCAGTCGGCGTTACGTACGCAGATGAGGAGCAGAACACGGAGAGACTCTGCAAGGACGACGACTCATCGCAGGAGAGCGAGGGTGGTGATTCTCCTCAAGGGCTGGCCTTTCCACGAGACGAGCCTCGCTCCAGCTCTCCGATCCTGTGCCCTGAATCACGGCGAGACCCCTTTCAGAGGTCCCTTCCTGACGGGCCCGATACCTGCACGGCCGGGGCAGCTCCGAATATCACCTCGAGCGCCGGCGGTGTTGGCGGGGTCCCGTGCGGGGCGGGCGGGAAAAGTAGACGCCGACGTACGGCATTCACGAGTGAGCAGCTCCTAGAACTGGAGAAAGAGTTCCACTGCAAGAAATACCTGTCGCTCACAGAGCGCTCGCACATTGCCCATGCGCTCCGCCTGAGCGAAGTTCAGGTCAAAATCTGGTTTCAGAACCGACGTGCCAAGTGGAAACGTGTAAAGGCCGGGAATGTCAACGCACGCGCAGGCGAGCCGGCTCGCAACCCGAAGCTGGTAGTCCCAATACCGGTGCACGTGACTCGCTTTGCCGTACGCGGCCAACATCAGGGGGAACACGGATCGCGGCCGTAGGTGCACCACACTCGTGGGCATAGGCACCTGCAAGGCCAGAAGGTGCTCGCAATAATCATGCAGGTTATTTGTGCGTGTATCGTCTCCTTCGGGTGCAGAAGTGGTATAGGAACTCGGTGCTTATGGTAGTAACAAAGGACGAGCTCGTGAAGATCCCGCGCCATTTTTGCGATTTGGTCTGTTTTTTTACAAACCTGCTGGATTTTCGCCACTTCTTCTTTAAGCATGGCGTAATGCACGGACTCGTAGTCTCGCCACAATGAAGACCTCATGAGACTGCACCCAATGAGCCTTCCCACCGCAGACGAGAGGCGGGCCCGATGAAAAGACTAGCTCAATTTTGTAGACCTATTGTAACATAAACAATTTATTTATGATCCGACTGACTTACCTCGCTCTGTTTATACCATGTACATTCGCTATCGTATATATCTTTGATTTTATTGATCCAGAATGCATGTACCGTGAATTTTGTGCCGTATCAGTGAAAATTGTTCAGCTACATATGAGCAAAAAAAATTATACGTGCAAGTAAACCTAATGGCCGGTTAAATATTCATGTCGAACAAAGATCTCATTTTCCTTTTCAAGCGTGTTTTTAGGACTCCATTGACTATATCATTTGCTCGTGTACTTGGTATTGCTGTTCATATTTTCTGTGGAACTCCAGCATTTGGTTTGCTATGAAATGGCATCGCACCTTTCGATTAGTGGTTTGAAATGTGTACACAATGTATACACATGTACGTAAATTGAGGATTGCAATAAATTATGTTTTTCTTAGTTTCATGGGAGGCAAAACCACCAATTGTATTGATTTTTCTTATTTAATTTCATTGACAAACGATATTGACAATTCATATTTTTGGAAAGAATCGTTTCGTTGAGCATTTGTGTTTTTGCCTCATGATGCTCATTCACGAGGAATGTGTATTTTTTGGATATTTCCAATATATACGAAGTCCAATTTTCTTGCATCCAATCTGATAAAACCAAAAAAATAGAATTTTTCATGCCATGATATGAAATTCGGTAATTGCACTTGTACGGCCTTTAAAGTACAATCAATCACTCTAAAATATATCTTAACAAGAGCAGGCTTCTACGAGTAAGATATACTTCGACCAGTTTGCAAATCGGCATCAAGTGCATTGTACGACGCAACATCGCTCTCTCAAGAAAAATGAATGCACCTTTACATCTTTCGAAACGATTACTCACCTTGAAGACAATACAAATGCTTATTCGTAAATGGCCATGGTGACAATATCATTGAAATAACTATTATGCATGGTGGTCCCTCATTATTTTACACAGTGATTTGGCCTAAGCTCACGATTACATCATTGCCAACTACCTCCGGTGAACTCAGCTGCAACACTTTGCAGACGACAATTCATCCAGGTGGAAATCACCGTGAAAATGGCATCCAATCGGTGTTATAATATACGTGGTATATCTTCATAAATCTCCACGTGCGCTGAATAAAATAAGGATTTATAGTTGTGACAAAATGGTAAAATACACAGGGATTTAAAACAGCAAGTTTACTCTTATACCAAGTCGGAATTTTAATATAAAGCTTCTAGATATCTATTTTGAAAAATCTACAGATACTCAGAGTCCGCTTGCATGACTCGTATGTGCTTCAACCTCAGTTCCACCTGTATATGCATTTGCAACAGCTGAAATGACTCTCCTCTGACGTATATTTGCCTTTATATTGAATTCGTTTGCAAGGCATTGCACCCGTGCCCCTTTATATTGAATTCTGGAGGTCTATAAGGTGTTAACGAGCATTGTCATAAAGTTTTGTAGCAGAAAAAGGTATATACATACATACATACATATGTACATATATATATATATATATATATATATATATATATATATATATATATATATATATATACACACATACATATACATACATACATAGACAGACATATATATATAGATATATATATATATATATATATATATATATATATATATATATATTATGTATACACACATACATATACATACATATACACATAGACAGACATATATATAGATATATATATATATATATATATATATATATATATTATATAATATATATATATATAGTTATAGACATTATATATATATATATATATATATACATATATATATATATATACATACATACATATATACATACATATATACATACATATATACATACATATATACATACATATATACATACATATATACATACATATATATATATATATATATATATATATATATATATATATATATATATATATATATACATACATACATATATATTGGAAGCAACATGTGGACAATAATTGTAAGATGCAAGCATGGCTGATAACGGGAGATTTTTACCTCGATATGGGGACTCCTTAGGTCAAGATTGTTTGTCCAGAAACGTCAGCGCTCGGGGCGGGACGCGGCCGCCGTCGGGGCTGCAGGTGCCACATCAGGGCCCATCATTAGCCACTCTAATTTTATTTGATCTGCCACGTCGGAGCAATGTACACGGCCGCGTGCACGCACGCCCGGGTCCGAGCGCAATACAAACAAGCGGCGAGTGTAATCAGCACGGCCGCGTTAATTTGCCCGCCTAATGAGTCAAATCATCGCCAAGATCAGGGCGCGATGGCTCTTCCTGCGCCTGTAATCAAGGCGAGGTGTCGGAGGCTCGGTGATTAATGGGGCCCGGGGGGAGGTGGCGCCGATCCGAGCAGCGAGAGCAAGAGCGGCCCGGCCGTCATTAAACGGGACACATGCCGTGATGTATAGTGACCGAACCCAGAATCCGAGTGCTTTAATTCGCCCTTCAATTGATTCTAATTGTGTGTCCTCATCGGCCAAATGACGGCGCTGTGCTCACTAATTAAGACCTGCCTTTTCATCACACGTTTGGCCGCCTCATCCTCACTTCACGCTCGTATGAATAAAAACCCTCAAGTCGAAGCATTTTCTCCGATGATTTCCAGAAGCCGATTCATCGCTGCCGGCGATTGTTGTGACAATAGGAGGACTCGCGGGTGTCGTGGGCGAAGCACAAACTTTGTGTCGCTCGATGCGGTTAAAAAAGTCCAAATATGTGCGAGACGACATCGCTTATCCTTTGAGGTCCGACATGCTGTAATCCCCCGAAACAGTGCATTAGGCCGATGGATGTCGCTGTTATTCATTAAAACTGTCACTCACATTTAGAGCGAATCGATGGCGGCACCGCTGTCTTTGTGCGCTCCCGGCGCGCTGCTTCCAATTATCTGCTTTAAGCTCAGTTAACGGACTCGCCTGGTCGCACGGTAACTATGCAATAACTACCATATGACCAACTTTTTGCTTCAATAGTCTAATTTCATACGGGCGTAGAGACCTAAGTAGTTTGACTTTACAAATTGACCGAAGCTTTAGTTCGTGATTCCCATTTAGTACACGTAGGCCTCTGATTCATTGATGTAGGCCTGCGATTATTGATGTAGGCCTGCGATTATAAATTGATGTAGGCCTGCGATTATTGATGTAGGCCTGCGATTATAAATTGATGTAGGCCTGCGATTATTGATGGCCTCCGATTTTTTGATGTAGGCCTGCGATTATTGATGTAGGCCTCCGATTATTGATGTAGGCCTCTGATTTTATTGATGTAGGCCTGCGATTATTGATGTCGCCCTGGGATTATTGATGTAGGCCTCCGATTATTGATGTAGGCCTGCGATTATTGATGTAGGCCTCCGATTATTGATGTAGGCCTCTGATTATTGATGTAGGCCTCCGATTATTGATGTCGGCCTGGGATTATTGATGTAGGCCTCTGATTTATTGATGTAGGCCTGCGATTATTGATGTAGGCCTGCGATTATTGATGTAGGCCTCCGATTATTGATGTAGGCCTGCGATTATTGATGTAGGCCTCCGATTATTGATGTAGGCCTGCGATTATTGATGTAGGCCTCCGATTAATTGATGTAGGCCTCTCATTATTGATGTAGGCCTGCGATTATTGATGTAGGCCTCTGATTATTGATGTAGGCCTCTGATTATTGATGTAGGCCTGCGATTATTGATGTAGGCCTCCGATTATTGATGTAGGCCTGCGATTATTGATGTAGGCCTGCGATTATTGATGTAGGCCTCCGATTATTGATGTAGGCCTGCGATTATTGATGTAGGCCTGCGATTATTGATGTATGCCTGCGATTATTGATTTAGGCCTGTGATTATTGATGTAGGCCTGCGATTATTGATGTAGGCCTGCGATTATTGATGTAGGCCTGCGATTATTGATGTAGGCCTGCGATTATTGATGTAGGCCTGCGATTTTTGATGTAGGCCTGCGATTATTGATGTAGGCCTGCGATTATTGATGTAGGCCTGCGATTATTGATGTAGGCCTGCGATTATTGATGTAGGCCTGCGATTATTGATGTAGGCCTGCGATTATTGATGTAGGCCTCCGATTATATTGATGTAGGCCTCCAATTATTGATGTAGGCCTCCGATTATATTGATGTAGGCCTACGGTTATTGATGTAGGCCAACGATTATAATTTATGTAGGCCTCCGATTATATTGATGTAGGCCTGCGATTATTGATGTAGGCCTACGATTATTATTGATGTAGGCCTACAATTATTATTGATGTAGGCCTACACTTATTGATGTCAGCCTACGTACTAATAGGCGCTTGGGATGGAACGCCTCTCGTTTGCACTTTTTAATCGACGATTTCATGATTTGCTTCCCGCAAGAAGGGGGTTAATCCCCACAAATCCTGCGGCACTGCTCTGGGTTATATGCGTGTCGCACTTTCCGCTGCATATCCTTCAGGCAGAGTGTTGGACTCGAGGTTATGGTTGTTATCTCGGAAGTTTTCATGTATCACTGCAGAAACCACAATTAAATATCCAGAGAATATTTGCGTTGGAGGGTGATCTTGTTTTAATGCGCATTTGTTTTATTTTCATTTCTAATCCTTATCCAAGCTCTGGAACCCAAATACGTGCAATAAAGTTTTGCAATTTCGTTAAAAATCTAATGTTAAAAATTGTTGTTTTTCAACATAACATTTTCATCAAAATTCCGCCTGGAGCTTTGTAATCTCAGTACATTGAATAATTTGTACATAAACACCAACTCACAGAAAAAAACAAAAAAAAACAATCTGCTGCAAAAATATCAAAGCCATGAGAGCAATTTAGTAATTACGGAGGTAACAACATAGATTCCATATTGGAACTTTAAAAAATTTAAGTCACTCATGGGTCAGATTTTCTCAACTACTGGAAAATTGAGAATCCAAACACATCAAATGTTGCATGCGCAAACTTTTCTGAACGACGAGACTTCCAGCATATTTAGGAGAACATTTCAGCATTTATTATGAGTATCTTTGGAGAAGATTGTTTTTATCCGTTCTTAACAATGTTTATCCGTTTTTAGCCGTTCTATAACCTATATATATATATATATATATATATATATATATATATATATATATATATATATATATATATATATATATATATATATACATATCGTGTTCAGTCCCTCTTTCCTTCCTGGAGACCCACCCCAATCACTTTAGACTTGTAAATGGGAAAGCTGCAAAACTTTACATCGATTCCTAAAAAATATTTATTTCCATTATTTTTGTTGGATATATATACCTGCAGATATTTTCCTCCACATTATATTATGTATAATGACGTTTGTTAAGCATGAAAGAATTCCACTTGTTTTGCTCTATAGCTCCGCAATTAAAAACACTTCCACCTCCTCCAGGGAATTTGGCCAAAAATTCGCGGCCATGTTTTACATCCACGCAGTCTCGCTACACAAACTACCTCTCATCAAATCGGCCAGAAACATTCGGATCTTTTTTTGTGATCTTCCCGAATAATTACCATTTTGCATTTCAAACAAGCATTATGCAAACGGTCCCTCGATCACGTGGTCACACCTGCCTTAGGGGGGTCAACTTTTTTTGTGCGCTGAGCGTTTCCAAGAAGAAATCACCGAGATCGAGCGACCATCTGCTTAACGCGGCCAGCGGTCAGTTTTAAACGGCCATCATCATGTTCACGGATCATTAACGCCGTCGGCTGTCCTGGTGTTCTCCGGGGACAACGAAGGATGCCATATATTATACACTGTAATTCTGAAATGATACATCTTCGACGATTCACTCTCCCATCATGGCGGCTCGGATTTGAAAGTTGCCATTTCTGCAACAGTTAAACAATAACTAATTTGTTGCGCAGCTGATGCACCACAACATAAATGTACAGGTAGCTATAGGACCCACTTGTTTAGGTCTTTATAAAGGATTTTTCCTGTTTGATTAAAAAGTATGCAATGCTTGTTATTCAGCGTTGAAGTTAATAAAAAATACCATATATAATGCTAATTCCTCGTTTACTATGGTCTTAACCCATTATATCACATACATACTACATAACTTGCTTATATCACCAACACTGGAAATCTCCATAGTACTTAATATCGAATTTCCATTTAATCTACTGGTAGGATCAATAAAGGTTTGGTCATTGCATCAGCACAAGGGTTACTCTCTTGTGAAAGGTATCAGTTCAATAATTTAAGTTCACGTGACTGTGTATGAAAGAGCTAAATTTGCATTACCTGCGATTTGATGCTCAGCGATGCAATGCACCTGATGATACCGCACCAGTTTTTAATCAGATTCAATTTGTTTCCAAAATTCTTGAAATAATGTCATAAAACAATAACAACAAAACGTTTTAAATATATATATTTGGCCATTCAAACTATAAATATCATCTCAATATATACTTCACCCTTTTCTGGATAACTTGCGGTTGTAATTAAATTAGGTTTTATCACATGCAGCATATTCATGAAACAAGCAATGAAGAAATGTTAAATCAATATGTTAAATTCCTCTTGGACTCGACACATTGTGACTGGAACGCTCAGCTCGCTCACACCCGTCCACATCACTGTAATAATTACGGCAATTAAAGTATGAAATTTGAATGGCTTAGAAAAATAAAACAACTTACTTGAGTGTTTGTGTGTGACAATATCGCATGTTCACATTATTTATATATATATATCAAAACTCCTATATCCGATACACTCATTTGTAGTATGGATATATGTACCTGTATGTATATAGATATATATATATATATATAGATATAGATATAGATAGAGATATATATGTGTGTGTCTGTATATTTATATTTGTGTGTGTCTGTGTCTATATATGTGAGCTGCATATTATACAGACTTGGCATTTAATATGGAATATTTTTTTTGTGGGGGTGAACTTACTTTTCAAGATGTCTTAGAACCAAAAGTTCATTGGAATTATGTTGAAATTATTCTAGATTTTGTTAATGTGACCTTTAAAAGAAACAAAAAAAACATTTGACATTTCGAAACAAATAAATTGATCCTTGAAAGTGATGAAAACTGATATCGAACTCAATTCATGGACAGTACTGTGTTAAACTTCTGTACGTTTTCCAGAAGTATCTCTTTATTTTGCACATTAGCCAAAAAATATTTTAACAAAAACAAAAGTTAAATTACGACTGGGATTACGGACAGTAAAATTACAGTTCAGTACTTCATGTAACCCCCACGAGCATTCAGGAGAGCACGTACACGTTGAGGCATGCTGTTCACGAGATTTGCCAAGGTTTGGACAGGAATCACTTGCCATGCAGTGACAATAGCGTGCTGCAATTCACGCACAGAGGTCAGATGCTGGTCCAAGTGCTCGATTTGACACGTTAATTCTGCCCACAAGTTCTCTATCGGATTCATATCCGGGGACATGGCAGGCCACTCCATATGCTCTACACCACAGTCAGCAAGAAAGTGTTGGATCATGCGAGCACGATGAGGCCGTGCATTGTCACCTTGGAAGACAAATTTCCTCGAAAGGCTGCACGAGCAAATGGAAGCAATGTTTCTTCCAGAATGGCCTGTAATTGAACTGGTTCAGATTTCCATTCAGAACAACCAGGTCAGTTTTGCCCTTTGCATGAAAAGCAGCCCAAACGGTCACCCACCACCTCCAGCTTGGACTCTTGGCACTATACAATCTTTGTTGTAGGCTTCATGCACTTGTCTGCGCACTCGGATGTGGACATCTTGACGATAGACCAGAAATCTAGACTCGTCACTGAAGATCACGTGATTCCAGTGTCCTGGCTGCCATTGACGGTGGGTGCTCTCTGGCCCACTGCAATCGGCGCTGGCAGTGTTGTCTGGTCCGGCGTGGCTTTCTCAGGGGACACCTGGCACGATATGGCACGCTGCTTGAACCAGTCGTTGGTTGACTAGCCTTCTGGATACAGGCACATTTGTCAGTTGCTGCCACTCAGCCCTAAGCTGATTAGCTGACTTGGTACGGCCATTGCGGACTAACCGGTGCAGCTGGCGATCATCCCTCCTTGTGGTTCTGTGTGGACGTCCTGGCCTCGTTATTGGAGTGGGGACACCCCTCTGATCATTTCGTTTCAGGATCTTTGACACCTGACCTTGAGTGATGCCATACTGCCGAGCAATAGCACGCTGTTTCATGCCATAATTTCGTAAAGCCACCACTCCATGACAAACAGCATTGTCGAATTGACGGACCATCTCCAGAGGAAGCGGCAATAACTTTTGGAGATGTGCAGCAGTTGTTTTCCACTAATACAGAACGCAACAACCCTTGTATTCCCGACTGTGAAGTCAATCATAAAATGCACCTGTCCGTACATTTTGCCATGCCACCTGTAATATAATCCTGTTGTTGACTTCTTGCTGCGACAGACAATCAGTGACATGGTTCTTTTAACAAATAAATCACCAAAGTGTAAATGAAACTCACCAGATTGATATACTGAGTTAAGAAAGTAAACCCGTCAAGAAAAAAAAAAATTCCATATTAAATGCCGTCTATATATATATATATATATATATATATATATATATATATATATACACATATATATATATACAGTGTGTGATAGTGTGAGCGAGCTGTGTATATATATATTCGCCTTTTGTGTGGAATGGAAAAAAGTTGGCTGACATCAAGGTACTTGGCAAAATATGTGTCATTTGGGTTTGTCCACAACACCCAAGCAAATGCACACACACACACACATTACAAATCCAGTGACTTAATGAAACACATTAATATAAATAGATACAATGGGTTATTAGACACGATGAATGATAAATACACTCGAGAAGCAAGATATGCTCCATTTGGAGGCTCCTGCTCTATGACCTGTCTCTTTGATTTGATATTTCTTCAGGAAGTTGGACTTATAATTTAGCATTGCTGTGCAAGTAGGGGGCATTGCGTCGAGGAGCACACTTTGCAAACTATGGTGATAAGCTGGCTGTCCTATTTCCATTGCATTTGTTGTAACTGAGCGTCCTACGGTATCTTTGGAAAAGAGTACTGTACATAATATTATTTGTGTGCCATATCTTAGCGAAATTTCCTGTTTAGAGTTTGCTTTATAATTTGCACTCCCTAAATAGGTGTGAAACAAGTATGATAGAATACAATTTTATTTTTATAATTTTATTTTTACAATTTTATTTTTACAAATTTTTTTTTACAATTGTATTTTTACAATTTTATTTTTACAATTTTATTTTTACAATTGTATTTTTACAATTTTATTTTTACAATTTTATTTTTACAATTTTATTTTTACAATTTTATTTTCACAATTTTGTTTTTACAATTTTATTTTTACAATTGTATTTTTACAATTTTATTTTTACAATTTTATTTTTACAAATTTTTTTTTACAATTGTATTTTTACAATTTTATTTTTACAATTTTATTTTTACAATTGTATTTTTACAATTTTATTTTTACAATTGTATTTTTACAATTTTATTTTTACAATTTTATTTTTACAATTTTATTTTTACAATTTTATTTTCACAATTTTGTTTTTACAATTTTATTTTTACAATTGTATTTTTACAATTTTATTTTTACAATTTTATTTTTACAAATTTTTTTTTACAATTGTATTTTTACAATTTTATTTTTACAATTGTATTTTTACAATTTTATTTTTACAATTTTATTTTTACAATTGTATTTTTACAATTTTATTTTTACAATTTTATTTTTACAATTGTATTTTTACAATATTATTTTTACAATGCTCTGCAAAGTTTATTTTTTTCCCTAAAACGAACCACTTGTCGCACGCCAGATTCCCAGTTTCCATAATTCTCCCCAGCGAATCTTCTCCCTCATCTCAACCCCGCGCATCTTTCCCATTGCGTTGAATTACATTTCGTCGTCCGCATTGAAAGTCTCGTAAGACATGAAAATGTTGATTCCCATTGGCCAGAAGGACGCCACAATTAGAGGCTCCCACACTTAGTTGAACGATCGTGTAACTCAGGACGGAATTACACAAACCATCGGCTGTCTTGGAGCCGGTGAAGGCAAGAATCAAAAGCGCTTTCCTTCCGATCCCCGGGTGTGAAAGATAGATC
Organism: Myxine glutinosa; assembly: GCF_964187855.1. Taxonomy (NCBI): domain Eukaryota; kingdom Metazoa; phylum Chordata; class Myxini; order Myxiniformes; family Myxinidae; genus Myxine; species Myxine glutinosa. The sequence goes on from NC_136267.1 coordinate 64,388,529, forward strand.
ATTAGTGTTGCCCTCCGGCCTCACGCACGTCCCTCTCCCCCGTCCCCTTACCCACCCCCCCGTCCCCTTACCCACCCCCCTGAATTGCTCGCTTGCCGGGTGTCTTTTTATCCATCATTATAATTTCACACTTAGAACCCTTCCTTCATTTCCATGTAATCCAAAGCTGGATTAAAGCAGTATTTTTTTTTTTTTGCTCGACTTGCACACTCCAAACAAAAATGGTGCTTCGAACGTACTAAACGGGTTTTTTTTAAATATAAATGCCGAATTTTAATTATTGGTGGAAGCTTTGCGCCAAGCCAGGTGCGATGCAACCAGGTGCGATGCAACCTACGCGTTTGCGATCATGAAGGAGCTTGGAGAGCGGCGTTTGTCCATTACAACTTGGGATCTGCACAGATGCAGTGAATAGTAAATAAGTGAACGAGACAACAATAAAGGGAAACTGCGTCGAACCTGCCAGAAACTTCCCTATTTTTCCCCAGGTATCCAAGTCTGCCCCATCAAGCCAGTTATTTTTAAAAAAAACAAAAAAAACAACCTGTGAATTAACGGCCACACCTGATTGCTGCACCTGTAGGCCAATCAGGTAATCCATCCCACCATGCAGATTTATGTAAGCAGGCCTGTACCTGGTGCATCTACTGGGACACTTTGGTGTACGTCACGTGTCACACATCGGAATATCATTCCCCGCGCGTCGCGTCAGTTTCATTGATGGCGATTCTTGCCGAGTTGATCTTGTGAAGCGACGTCGATAATTCGGAGCGAAATGGAGTTTGAATGATTTTGCTCAATCTCTCTCCCGATTAGATACTTATCACCTCCAATCAGCTTGGCCTGTTCGTATTCCTATCTCAACCATCTGGCACATGATGAAGGGTATCCAGGTTCAATCCCATAATATAATCCTATACGTGTTTGTTCTTTGTCTACGTAATTCATGTACAAGTACACTGCCTACTAATTTATTTGTCCTGCATATAATTTATGTACAAGCTCCTCCGTAAGTGATAGATTACATGCATTACATGTTGCATACAATCTATCAGACGTATTAGCCGCTGGAGATTAGCAGGAGCTTACAGAAGCCTGCGGGAGAAAGGGAAGGGATCGGGTAGCAGAGTAATGTAAGCACACATGGTCTCTCCTTTGTCCCGTTTTTCACGTGACATGGGCTAGCTTGGAAGCATCCAGGCCCTTGCGGGTTGGGAGTGTATCAATTTATCAACTGATCAAGCCTTCACATGTGTAGTTGTGGTGTACCCATTTTCCACGACCTGATATTAGGTTCCGGTCAGACTGGACAGAGAAGCTTTTCCATTGCGGAATATCATAATCATGTTGGACTGATTGGTATAAAAACATTATTTTTCAAACCAGACATTTAAAAATGAACCTTCTTATTTACATGATTTTTATTTACAATAAAAGAATTTACATGTTAATTTTTTTTTTAAATGTTGTTTTTTTGCCTTCAAACAAAATCATTTCTTCTCAATCATCACCTTTTTGGGTCATCTCTTCCAAAAATTCGCCTTTTGTAGCATTACCCAGGCCAATTATAAATATGCAAAGGCTATTCAAGGCCGATGTTCGTTTTTAAATGTAAAAATAAGAAAGAGCAATCAGAGATTGCAGACAGACCCTCGCCAGGAAGCGTTTTTAGTGGTTTTGGAGCTTTTGTGTTAAAACAAATATGGCGGCCGGACCACGTGACTAATGGCGTCATCATTTTTTTTCTCCACCAATTTACCCCGAGATGATGCTCAACAAATTTCATCGTGATCGGATGAAGTTTTGTGCTTGTCGAATTATGACGTCATAATGGAGGCACCTATGACATCACCATTAACATATTATATTCCCCATGGAGAGTTCTTTCCAATGAGCCATGTCTCAATTTTTCTATGCAGCGCTTTCGGAGATATAGAGGTGCAACTTTTTTCGTTTTTTCCAAGATGGCGCCCATACCACGTGACCTATGATGTCATAACTTTCATTAAAATATATACATACCTCTGGTGAAAATTTCCTGTCAATCGGACCAACGGTTGCAGAGAAAATCATATTTATTCTGTGCGGACAAACCGACAGACAGACTCAAATGCAATACCCTCTCCTCTGGCAAAGGTAATAATGCGTCAATGCTGACATTTTGGGCAATGATAGTATCTACCCTGAGAAACTCACACAGGAAGTGACATCAACACTGATGGCAACGTGTATCATAATTGGAACAGATGTGTATCATAAGGTTCCTTGTGAATGATAACATAATCCAGCTGAAATTCACGGGAAATAATTTGATGATAAGTTGTGCAGCTTAAAAGTGCATGTATAATTTGTGCATGTATAGTTTAAAAAATATTTGTCAGTGAATCGGTGTGTGATCTTGAGCATGCTCATGCTAAACCAACTGCTCCTACGCCAGCAAACATTAAAACATGTTGGACATCTAATTTTTGAGAATCACATGCAGATTACCATATGTGTAACTGTGGAAGAGTTGGAAATCAATGTTGGAAGTGTGGAAACAACCATTCATTCTCACTTGGAACTCAATGAGGTGAGTGCAAGGTGGGAACCTAAGGACCTCATATTTAACAAACTAGAGCAATGTGACTGTCGCCAATATGCCTCCGCATAGTCACACAACGGGTAGATGCCCTCGTTCACTGCCCTAAAAATAAACAAGTTTGATTTAAATCCCTTCACTGTTTTTAAGTATCACATTTTCACCAGCCATCACAGGTTTCACATCGATGGGTGAAGCGGTTTCAGAGAAGGGATTTTTAATTATCAGCTTTCAAGCTAATATGGATGCCATACCACGTGACATATGACCTTTAAAATGTACACTTTGCATATGTATGGGTAGGGGATCACGTTTGTGAAGTTTCATGTTGATCGGATAAGGTTCATTTTTCTATCCAAGATGGCTGCCAAACCACATGCTCTACGACATCATCATTTTAAAACTATATGCAACAATGGTGTTAGATGATATTTGTAAAATTTAGCATCGATAGGGTAAGCGGTTTCAGAGATATAATTATTTAATCTTTTCCTTCAATCCAATATGGCTGCCACAGCATGTGACCAATGATGTTTTCGTGATCAACTTTTAATCGCCATGCCGAGTCAATGACGCACGTAAAGTTTAGAGTCAATCGATTTGGTGGTTTGGGAGAAGATATAAAGATATAAATTTTAAAAAGATATTTATTTTCAGATATATATATTTTAAGGTTTCAGCACTGGCGGAGTTGGTTGGGCGGGGTGGGGGTGGGGGGGCGGTAGGTAGGGCAATGCCCCCACCTTAATTTTTTTCAGTAGTTTACAATTAAGATAAAACATCAGATATTTAAAGGTGAGTGACAACAATGAACGTAAACTGTGTATGTGATTTCACGTACACTGTAATTACACGAACAAATGGTAATTTTGGAAGCCAGACCAAGCTACTCATTATTAATATTAATCCCTTGCTCCCCCCGCCCCCTCCCTCCCACCAAATAGAGAAGTCAAACTACGCCTATGGGTTAAGGTAAAATCCAATATGGCTGCTGAACCATGTGACCCATGATGTCATAAGTTTAATATTTCAATACAAACGGGTCATACAGACTTGGCATTTAATATGGAATATATATTTTTTCTTGACTTGGGTTTACTTTCTGAACTCGGTATATCAATCTGGTGAGTTTCTTTTATGCTTCGGTGATTTCTTTGTTAAAAGAACGATGTCACTGATTGTCTGTCGCAGCAAGAAGTCAATAACAAGATTATATCACAGGTGGCGTGACAAAATGTACGGACAGGTACATTTGACGATTGGCTTCACAATCGGGTATATAAGGGTTGTTGCGTTCTGTATTAGTGGAAAACAACTGCTGCACGTCTAAAAAAGTTATTGCCGCTTCCCCTGGAGATGGTCCGTCAACTCGACAATGCTGTTTGTCATTTAGTGGTGGATTTACGAAATTCCGGCATGAAACAGCGTGCTATTGCTCGGCAGTATGGCATCACTCAAGGTCAGGTGTCAAAGATCCTGAAACGAAATGCTCAGAGGGGTGTCCCTACTCCAATACCGAGGTCAGGACGTCCCCGCAGAACTACAAGGAGGGATGATCGCCAGCTGCACCGGTTAGTCCGCAATGGCCGTACCAAGTCAGCTAATCCGCTTAGGGCTGAGTGGCAGCAACTGACAAATGTGCCTGTATCCAGAAGGCTAGTCAACCAACGACTGGTTCAAGCAGGCTATCGTGCCAGGCGTCCCCTGAGAAAGCCACGTCTGACCAGACAACACCGCCAGCGCCGATTGCAGTGGGCCAGAGAGCACCGTCAATGGCAGCTAGGACATTGGAATCACGTGATCTTCAGTGACTAGTCTATATTTCTGGTTTATCGTCAATATGGCCGCGTCCGAGTGCGCAGACAAGTGCATGAAGCCTACAACGAAGATTGTATAGTGCCAAGAGTCCAAGCTGGAGGTGGTGGAGTGACCGTTTGGGCTGCTTTTCATGCAGGGGGCAAAACTGACCTGGTTGTTCTGAATGGAAACCTGAACCAGTTCAAGCAAAGGGCCATTCTGGAAGAAACATTGCTTCCATTTGTTTGTGCAGCCTTTCGAGGAAACTTTGTCTTCCAAGATGACAATGCACGGCCTCATCATGCTCGCATGATCCAACACTTTCTTGCTGACCGTGGTGTGGAGCATATGGAGTGGCCTGCCATGTCCCCGGATATGAATCCGATAGATAACTTGTGGGCAGAATTAACGCGTCAAATCGACAACTTGGACCAGCAGCCTGCCTCTGTGCGTGAATTGCAGCAGGCAATAGCCAAAAATAGGATTAGATGTGCCAAATGAGAAGTAAAAGGATCAGATGTGACAAATGAAAAGTAAAAGGATCAGATGTGACAAATGAGAAGTAAAAGGATCAGATGTGACAAATGAGAAGTAAAAGGATCAGATGTGACAAATGAGAGGTCAAAGGATCAGATATGACAAACGAGAGGTAAAAGGATAGCCTGAATAGCGATTCCTGTAACTGCATGGCAAGCGTTTCCTGTCCAAACCTTGGCAAATCTCGTGAACAGCATGCCTCAACGTGTACGTGCTCTCCTGAATGCTCGTGGGGGTTACACAAAGTACTGAACTGTAATTTTACTGTCCGTAATCCCAGTCGTAATTTAACTTTTGTTGTTGTTAAAAAAATTTTTTTAGATGTGCCAAATGAGAAGTAAAAGGATCAGATGTGACAAATGAGAAGTAAAAGGATCAGATGTGACAAATGAGAAGTAAAAGGATCAGATGTGACAAATGAGAAGTAAAAGGATCAGAAGTGACAAATGAGAGGTCAAAGGATCAGATATGACAAACGAAAGGTAAAAGGATAGCCTGAATAGCGATTCCTGTAACTGCATGGCAAGCGATTCCTGTCCAAACCTTGGCAAATCTCGTGAACAGCATGCCTCAACGTGTACGTGCTTTCCTGAATGCTCGTGGGGGTTACACGAAGTACTGAACTGTAATTTTACTGTCCGTAATCCCAGTCGTAATTTAACTTTTGTTGTTGTTAAAAAAATTTTTTGGCTAATGTGCAAAATAAAGAGATACTTCTGGAAAACGCACAGAAGTTTAACACTGTACTGTCCATGAATTGAGTTCGATATCAGTTTACATCACTTTCATGGATCAATTTATTTGCTTCGAAATGTCAAATGTGGTTTTTGTTTCTTTTAAAGGTCACATTAACAAAATCTAGAATAATTTCAACATAATTCCAATGAACTTTTGGTTCTAAGTCATCTTGAAAAGTAAGTTCACCCCCACAAAAAAAAATTCCATATTAAATGCCAAGTCTGTATATCATGTGCATGTTATTTCAGATTTTTAGGATAAGGAAATAGATTAAAACATTTTTGGCTGTTATACCACTTCACAAATGATGTCATCATTATCACGCTTTTGTTGTCCCCCGTCTGAACCGCGGAGCGAAAGGGGGACTATGGTTTTCCCCTCCGTCCGTGTGTCCGTCCGTCCGTCCGCCCGTGCGTGCGTGCGGGCATGCGTGCATAAGCGAAGGACCGCATTCGAATTTGGTGTGTGGGTGCAACCCACGTCAAAATCCAAGATGGCCGCCGCCATGTATGTCTGATGCCATGTATGTCTGAACTTTGTGAGTGGAATATCTTTAAAAATAAGCGAAGTACCAACTTCTAATCTGATGTGTATGTGTACCTACGCATAAGGAAGAACGCTTTTGAAAATTGAGTCGCCACGTCAAAATCCAAGATGGCTGCCGCCATGTATGTCTGAACATTGTGAGCTGAATATCTTGAAAAATAAGCGAAGTACCAACTTCTAATCTGGCGTGTGGGTGTATCTAGGCACAAGGAAGGACGCTATTTAAAATAGGGTCGCCACGTCAAAATCCAAGATGGCCGCCACCATATATATTTCTGAACATTGTGAGCGAAATATCTTGAAAAATAAGCGAAGTACCAACTTCTAATCTGGTGTGTGGGTGTATCTAGTCATAAGGAAGAACCTTATTGAAAATTGGGTCGCCACGTCAAAATCCAAGATGGCCGCCGCCATGTATGTCTGAACCTTGTGAGCTGAATATCTTGAAAAATAAGCGACGTACCAACTTCTAACCTGGTGTGTGCGTGTATCTAGGCACAAGGAAGAACCCTATTGAAAATTGGGTCGCCACGTAAAAATCCAAGATGGCCGCCGCCATGTATGTCTGAACCTTGTGAGCTGAATATCTTGAAAAATAAGCGACGTACCATCTTCTAATATGGTGTGTGGGTGTATCTACGCATAAGGAAGAACGCTTTTGAAAATTGGGTCGCCACGTCAAAATCCAAGATGGCCGCCGCCATGTATGTCTGAACCTTGTGAGCGAAATATCATATCATAGCATGTTTTCTGCTCCTTCCACTTTGTCAACTCACATCACCATTCCCCGATGGGGACCTAGGCGTAACGTTTGTTCCCCATTGGGAGTACTTGACAATGTGCCAAGTTTAAATTTTTTCCATTCAGCGGTTTTCAATAAAACATTTTTTAATTCTTTGCGTTTATTCTAAGATGGCTGCCATACCACGTGACCTATGACATCACAATTATGATAAAGATATTCTGCATGGGTGTCACTCCTACTCTGAAAGTTTTGTCTCAATCGGTCATGTGGTTGCTGAGAAAAACGAGGTTTATCCCATACGGACGGATGGACAGACAACCCGCAAACATAATGCCTCCGGCCACCTTCGGGGCGGAGTAATAAAAAAACAATTGATGTGGCCATAACAACAGATCTCGTGAAATGCTATCAGAAAGAGGAAGATGACTTCTTGAAGATTTTGACATGTGAGTAGGCCAACATGCATTTCCTGCCAGAGTCTAATCGAGCCAGGAAGGAATGGAAGGAACCATTCTTGGATGACACCACCAAAACATTTGTGGTTAAACCATCATCTGTAAAATTAATGGCAGTTGAAACATTAGTGTTTTGGGATCTTAACTGGCTTTATTACATTTGGATTTTTTTTTTGTTCGGATGAAAACTACATGGGCCGTTGAACTGCACTTGGAAGGTTATGGACGGGCTGGGCATGGGCTAAATAAAACAAGACCAAAAGTCTAACACTAGTAAATTCAAATGGTGGTCGGTGCAGTCAGCCGTCGACATAACGACATCATAGACGTAATGAGAAACGGACACAAAACTGATATATTTTAACTTCCAGTAAGTTTGCAGTCACTATATGAAGGGATTAGTGTTATGATGAGATTTACTACTACAACATTAACATTACGTTCTCATTATTTCGAAAATGATATTACGAAAAAAAAACCGAGGCGAATTCCTTACTTCCTCGGTTATTAATATTAGTGCCAAACAACGCTCACCACTGATCATATACCATACACCGCTTCAATCCATAAACCTTCAATTCACGACATTGGGATTAAAGTATTATGGTTATATTTACTATATTATTATGATTACTATTGTTATGAATTTGGTAGAGCAACATCTAGAGCTAGGTAGATCTGAATAGGTAGGTATTCGGCTGTCGTGACAGGGACTCTACATGTAATAAGTTCTTGATGTTTAGGCGTTTGTCGGGGGAAGATGTATGATTGTGGATCTACCTGGAGGTTCGAGTGTTAAATAGTGAGGGATTAAAGGTAACGCCCCTGTGAGTTTCACCTAGTAGTCAAACCTTTGTCCATTATGGCACTGCAAACCACATAAACATTAGTTAGGTCCTTAGCGCAACATTAAATAATTCCTTTCCCTGACAATGACTTAGGAACAAACGGACAGGAAACCAGGCCAAAACCACCGCCACAATTGGCCGCCACCGTTTACACCTCCAAGGCCTACAAACCTCGCCTGGCACGTGTTATAACACAAGGACCGCGGGGTCGGGGACGGGGGATGTCAGGAGTGGGATGCCGCAGAGGGCGTGACCTGGGCGAGCCGGCGAGTTGGGAGGCTATTATTGGCTGAGGAGTGCGCCAATGTGACGTCATCGGCGAGAGATATTATCGACGGTCGGACGCCATTTTTGAGGGCAGTTCGTTGGCAGTTGGCACACAGCAGGCAGAGTTCGTTGGAGTTGGCAGTTGGCACTGAACAGTTGGCACTTGGCTGCCAGCACTCCCGAAGCGAGTCGAGTCAAGTGGAGTTCGTTTGCTTGGTGCAGCCCTGCGTTGGACCGTTGGAGCAAAGGAGCTCGTGGTGTGGGTGGGCCGTTGAACCGACGAGGCCTGGTGGCGCTTGGAGGCGGACGGAGAGGGCCGCGGGGCCGTGGAACTTGGAGTGAGGCGTGCCGCGGGACGAAAGGAGCCAGGTGTTGGACGGCGGTCACCAAGACGACAAGGACGAGATAAGGCCGTACCCGCGAATACACTTTGCATAAAACTAAAAGACGTGTTATTTTCGTATTCATCTCCCTCGTATCGTGTTTGATATCTGTTGTGTGTGGGATCCCAATTTAGGCTTATTCGAGTTATTAGTATTACCGGCGCGGGCTTTTGTTTTCACTGTCTTTACTTATAAATAATAAATCCTTATATTATTTTCTGTATATATCTGAACGCAGTTTTCCTGGGTGTTTCATTTTAGTAGATAGGGCTGCGGAGCTTGCTGTGTCTGCCCTTCCGCGCGTTTAACTTTGTGTTGAGTTTGAATCCGCCATTGAGTTTTCGCCTCGGGAGTGTAAAGTCTCGCAATCGGCCATCCGTAACTGTGGTGTTAATCACGGTTGCGTAACAAGTGGTGTCAGGAGTGTAGGATTCGAACCCGTTGGACAAATTTTTTTGTCCGCGGCGAGACATCGACACGGTCGGGCGTGCATTGCGCCCGACGTTCGAACGCAAAATTTTTATAGGCGAGGCGGAGAAATTTAGTAATCAATTGGGCATACGGAGCGCGATATCGCGTCTTCGTCAAATTTAAATTGTGTTTTTGGAATTGAAATAAATACGCGCGCGGGGAACGACCTTCCGAAAAGCGGATGTCGGAGGTCGACGAAATGGAGGTGCGTAGCGAGGCCTCCGTCAGCGTTGGGAGTGAGCCGGAAATAGGGGAATTTGATGCAGAGGTGAGCCTTGGAACCTCCCTCGTCCCGAGCACCAACTTATGCCCCTCCCCTACCGGGGAGTCGGGAACAAGTGGGACGGCCCCGATAGATCTCCAGACCATAGTAAATTTAATAAATGCTCAGAGGGCCGAGGGTGAGCGAGCCAGTCGGGAATTGAATGATAAAATTGACGGGCTGGAAAATAAAATGAGTAAGGAGATGGGAGGAATGGAAAGAAAAATGGAGTCCCAGGGGAAGGAATGTAGGGAAGGAATGAAGGGAATGAGTGATCGATTGGAGGAACAAATTGAAGGGATGGAAAATAAAATGGAGTCGCAGGGGAAGGAATGGAGGGAAGGACTGAAGGACATGAGTGACCAAATTAATGGATTGAAAGGGGAAATGAATGCTCAGAACGAGCAATTGGAGAACAGAATTAATGCCCAAACAAAAAATATGGAGGGGCAAATGGATAGATTGAAGGAGGGTTTGAAAGAACAGATCGAAGGGATGGACAGCAAAATTGAGGGATTGGAGGGAAAAGTGAATGAACGAATGAATGAACAAATGAAAGAGAGGAATTGAAAAATTGGAAGGAAAAATTGGGGAAATGGCACAACAGCTGGGGAAACGAATTGAGGGCATAGAAGGGAGTGTGCAAAACCAAATTACGGGCAGACTGGGGGAATTGGAGGATAAAGTAGAAACTAGAGGGGGGGGAGATGGAAAAAGCCATAGGGGTGGCAAGTGAATCGATACGGACAGAATTAATGTCAAAAATAGAGGAGGGCGTGACCCAGGCTGTCCGGAGGGGGGAAGCGTTGGAGGGTCGAATTGATAAAGCAAATGGGGACCTGGAAGGCTATCGGGGCCGGGTGGATGCCAGAATGCTACAGCAGAGTGAGGAATGGGGACTGCTCAACCGACAGGGGGGCAAATTGGCCGAGGAGGTGAGGGGGTTGGAAACCCGCATAAAAGAGCAGGAGCAAGGGTTAATTGAGAAAGGCCTGTGGGGGCCACTAATGGATAATGAAAGGGTGAGTGATTTTATGCAGGAGCGACTGGAGATCTGGGACAATACCATCAAGAAGGAGGTTGGCCGGGTTCAAGAGAGCCTGAAGGAAGAGGTGAGTAGGTCGGTTAAACATCTTCAGGACCAGATTAAGGTGACCCAGGAGACCCTCACCACGAGCCACATTTGGACACCAGAGGCTCCGAAACGGAATACCCAGTTGGGGGGGTGTTTTGGCCCCGGACTGGATTTGGACAGAGAGGAATCGGGGAATAGAGTCTCTGGAAAAACAATCCCCCTCGTACATTTTGACGGATCAGGGAGCCTCGAGGCTTTCCTGACACAATTTGAGTGCGTGTCTCAGCTCAATGGTTGGGGAGAGCGGGAGCGCATGGGGAATCTGGTGGCGACACTGCGGGGGTCAGCCGCCGACGTGTTAAACGTAGTCCCAGAGGGAATATTGACCAGCAAGGCCATTTGTGAGGCCATGAATAACAGGTACGGGACAGGCGCAAGGTGCGACCTGGTCAGGGCACAGCTGCTGCATCGCAGGCAAAAGCCTAATGAGACGTTGCAGGAGCTGGCCCAGGATATATACCAATCTGTGAGGATAGCATACAGGGACCTACCAGCACAGGCGTGGGACAAGCTGGCGATAGAAAAATTTATGGCGGCTCTCCCTGATCCTGAGATCCGGACGTTGGTGGAGTTACATGACCCACCCACGGTGCACCGGGCAGCGGAATGCGCGGCGAGACTGACCTTTTTGAGAAGGTCGAACCGCGCATCGGAGAGGGCACCTGTGACGGTACGGCAGGCCGAGGTGCGGGATCAGGAAAAGCCAGAGGATGACATCGGGCGAATGTTAAGGGGAATCAGCCGCCAGCTGACAAATTTGATGGGGGGACAATTTGCAGGGAGCGAGTCACGACAGGGTGGTCCAGATTGGCCATCGGGACGGCCTGATTTTTATCGGGCTGGGCCGGGAGAAAGGGGGGCTCCGCCTGGCTACCAGAGGGGTCCGTTCTTGGGGACTTGTTTTAGATGTGGGAGAAGAGGGCACAGTCAGAGGAATTGTCGGCAACCATATGGGCCCCCACCTCCTGACAGGCTTCGCAGTCCAGAAAGGAGGGGGCCCCCAGTAGGTCCACAGGTGCCAGACAGAGGACCACCACCTCCGCCTGGGCCAATAGCGGTAGAGTGTGCGGGAAACTAGAACGAGCCGAGCATACGGGGCCATGCTCGGCTGGCAAGTGTGTGGAGAAGCGCCCTCCTTTGGTGGAAGTAGTGAATTGCGGACAAATTGGCACAGGTAATCTAAGGGTTAGATGCAAAATTGAGGGAGAATTTTGTGAGGCTGTGGTGGACACTGGAGCCAGTGACACCATTATCAATCCGGGTGTGCTAGACCAGAGTGTTGGAGGCTGGGACAAAATTGATAGGGTAGAAGGACACAGCCTTCAACTGGCTACGGGGGCAACGGCACCAATATTGGGACGCGGAGTGGTGAGGATGGAGTTGGGTGGCCTGGAGGTCAGCGTGGTTGTGTGGGTGGCGGGGGTGTGCGATCAGTGTCTGTTGGGACTGAGTTTCCTGGTGGAACATGACTGCCAATTAGACCTTGGGCGTGGTCATATGTGGTTGGGCACCAAGAGGCTGCAGTTAATGGGACTGGGGGATGACGAGGAGGTGCAGGGGACGTGGCTGGAGGTGCCGCGCACTGTGACCGTGCCTCCCAGGTCCGAGAGAGTCGTGATGGCAGAGTTAGCAGCAGGTGCTCAACCCATTGGCCAGCTGGGGCTAGTGGAGTCGTGGTCCTCGCAGGGGACGGAGGAATTAATGGTGGGTCGCACCCTCGTAGACACCCGTGGGCCTATGCTGGCAGTCAGGCTGCTCAACTTGTCCGACAGCCCCCGCACTATAAGGGGCGGAGCCATCGTAGCCAAATGCAGTAGTGTAGTAGAGGTCACCGGAGGAGGTGGATCCACATGCTTGCCAGTACAGCCGGAAGGAGGGCAAAATTTGGGGAAATGTGATTGGTCAGAGGGAGTGCGGGACATGATGACACGCTCTGAAGAGGGCCTAACATCGGAGCAAGTAGAGACGTTGCACAATTTGGTTGGTAAGAACTTGGGTGTTTTTTCTCTCTCCCCCGAGGATGTTGGACGCACGAGTCTCGTCAGGCACAAAATTAGTACTGGCGAGGCTCGGCCTGTTCGCCAACCGCCGAGGCGGCTCCCTTTCGCTAAGAAAGAGGAGGCAGAGGAACAGGTGAGCAAAATGGAAAGAGCCGGATTTATCGAGCCCTCGGTGAGTCCTTGGGTGTCACCCATTGTGCTGGTGAAGAAGAAGGATGGGACCACTCGGTTCTGTGTGGACTACCGCCAGCTCAATCATGTGACACTCAAGGACTCGTATCCCCTGCCAAGGATCGATGACACCCTCGATGCCGTTTCAGGCTCAACATGGTTCTCCACGTTGGATTTAAAGAGTGGTTATTGGCAGGTGGAAATGGATAAAGAGGCGAGGGAGAAAACGGCGTTCACCACAGGAAAGGGTCTCTGGCAGTTTGTCGTCATGCCCTTTGGATTGTGCAATGCCCCTGCCACGTTTGAGCGTCTGATGGAACGTGTTTTAATTGGCTTACCGTGGCAGACTTGCCTCGTCTATTTGGATGATGTATTGGTCCACGCTCCCACATTTGAACAGGCTGTCGAAAATTTGTCAGACGTATTTGGGAGATTAAGGGGTGCCGGGTTGAAATTAAATCCGAGCAAGTGTGAAATTTTCAGGAGGGAAGTGACTTACCTGGGTCACGTGATCAGTGAGAGCAGCGTGGCCACTGACCCTGGAAAGGTAAAATCTGTAAAAGAGTGGCCCGCCCCTAAAAATGTAAGGGAGGTCCGAGGATTTTTGGGCCTCTGCTCGTACTACAGGAGATTTGTGGCAAATTTCGCGGAAATTGAAAGACCTTTGCACAAATTGACAGAGAAAGGAGCCAAATTTGTATGGTCAGAGAGCTGCATCGAGGCATTCAGTCACTTAAAACAACGTCTGGTGGAGGCCCCAGTTTTGGCATACCCGACGGATGATGGCAATTACATCCTGGACACAGATGCGAGCCAGGAGGGATTGGGAGCTGTGTTGTCACAAATGCAACAGGGAGTCGAGAGGGCTATTGCGTATTACAGTCGGGCACTTTCGAGGCCCGAACGAAATTATTGCGTTACCCGCAAAGAACTATTGGCCTTGCTGTCTGCAGTTGGACACTTTCACCCTTACCTTTATGGGAGGGAGTTTGTGATCCGAGTGGATCATGCCTCCTTGCAATGGCTCCTTCGGTTCAAAGAGCCGGAGGGACAAATTGCAAGGTGGCTTGAGAGGCTGCAGCAGTATAATTTCACTGTGCAACATCGGCCTGGCAAAGCACATGCCAATGCAGACGCTCTCTCTCGGCGCCCCTGTTGGGAGGCACAGTGTAAATTTTGTGATAGACAAGAAGCCAAGGATCCAATTGGGCAGGGCCAAATTGATGCATGCCTATATGCAGCAAAAGTGACCAGGCGAACTTTGCCACAACCCCCACAGGAATTGGGCGATGTGAATTGGCAAGAGAGTCAAAGGGAGGATCCTGTTTTGGGGCCCCTTTTTCATTGGCTAGAGGAGGACAAAAGACCCTCTTGGGAGGAGATTGCTCCACACGGAGCCCAGGTAAAGGCCTATTGGGCACAGTGGCAGATGTTGGGGTTGAAAGAGGGCTATTTGTTCAGAAAGTGGGTGACACCAATGGGTGATGTAGCTTCCTGGTTGATAATTGTACCCAACAAATTGAAGGAAGTGGTTATGGGGCACGTGCATGGGACTAGGACAATGGGACATTTGGGCGTGGCCAAGACTTTGTCCAAATTACGGCAGAGGTTCTACTGGGTGAATTCGGGCAGAGACATTCAAAATTGGGTGAGATCCTGCGACCTCTGCCGCGGTAAGAAGGGACCCCCACGTGCGCGCAAGGCCCCGCTCCAGGTGTACAATGTCGGGGCACCGCTCGAACGGGTGGCAGTAGATGTGGTGGGGCCCCTGCCAGCCACCCGCCGAGGGAATCGGTACATTATGGTGGCAATGGATTACTTCACCAAGTGGCCAGAGGCCTACCCATTGCCCAACCAGGAAGCCCGGCTGGTAGCTCAAGTTATAGTTGAGGGATTCTTCTCCCGATTTGGCATCCCAAGGGAGCTACACACTGACCAGGGCCGGAACTTTGAATCTGCCCTCCTGCGGTCGGTGTGCGAGCTCCTCCAAATTCATAAGACCCGGACGACCCCCCCTTAGGCCTCAATCGGATGGGATGGTAGAGAGGTTCAACCGGACACTGTTGACACAATTGGCCCTCTTTACATCTGAAAACCAACAGGATTGGGACGAGCACCTTCCCTTTATATTGATGGCATACCGGACCGCCCAGCATGCGACCACTCGGTGCACCCCGCCTTGTTGATGTTCGGTAGGGAGATGCGAGTCCCCACAGATTTGTTGATGGGACCGTCACCAGGGGAACCGGGTGAGCCAACTGTGGAGAGCTATGCAACCAATTTGAAAGCGAGCATGGAAAAGGCTCATGAGTTTGCGAGGAAGCAAATTGGGGTGGCTTCTTCGCAGATGAAAACGCGGTATGACGCTCGGGCTCACACACCTCGTTTCCTTCCTGGAGACCTTGTTTGGCTCTACTGGCCCCGGAGAAGGAAGGGGGTGTGCCCAAAACTCACTTCACCTTGGAAGGGCCCTGGGGTGGTGCTTCGGCAGGTGACTGATGTGGTGTTCAAAATTCAGATGGGCCCGCATACCCTTCCACAGATAGTTCACGGGGATAGATTGAGCTCCTACATGGGTCGGGAGGCTCCGGAGTGGATTGGAAGGGTGAGGGGGAAATTAGGTGTGGTGGATGACACTCTTGAACCTGACCAACCTGCAACTACCTGCACTTGAGGTGAGTGTTTTGAGGAGTACTGTCCCAGGCTTCAGGACTTGCTTTGGAAATTGGGGACATGTAAATTGGAGTTGGGAGGCGGGTGAGAGTGATGACATGGCCGGTGAGGGGATGGAATGGGAGCCACAGTGTCTTGTGGGTGGCGTATGCTTTTGTATTGTGGTTAGGTGTTTTGATGTGGTCGTGAGAGTGGAACCTGGAGAGTGAGTGATGATTATTGGAGATAATGAGGGGCGATACTTGTGCTTTTGGAAATGTGCTTTTGGAAATGTGTGATGGTTTAAATGTGAACTGGGGGATTTCACATGTGGCAGGCCATGGCAAGCCTTGTAACACCTTTTACACCAAGAATTGTACTGAATTGTGCTGAGTTGTGTGGAGAATTGAATGGCAGCGGGGGAGGAAGTGTGTTTTGGGGTCTTGTGGGTGGGGAAGGTGTGTGTGTCCACAGGTACAGAGCAAGCTCTGAGGAGCGATGCCTGCGGGCCCCCCTCTGCGGCAATTACCCCTGGCAGCCGGTGGTAACTGGAAATTGGAGCTCGTCGGTGGAGGGTCTGGTTGGGCGCCGCGGGGTGAGGAAGTCCCCCGGTGACCCGTGTTGCTGCGCGAAAGCAGGAGGCAAAGGAGCCTGGTGTGTGTGGAGACCCTCACCAGCGAGGTAACGGCGGAAAGGGGCTGTTGGGCTGTCACGGGGCCAAGAGGTAAAAGGGGGGGGGGGGCAATGAACTTGTAAGTCGGTTGACTTGTTTTTGGGACTGCGGGCACCACAGCCTGATGCGCCCCCACCATCTTTTTGTGCGGTACCTCCCCGCTGCCTAGTTGAGGAATGCACACACACGTGAATGACATCAATGCCATGGTCCTGCAGGGGGTGTATTGAAATAAGTGCTTTGTTGATTTTTGAAATGCCTTGATGACCTATGGAATGAGAATGAGTGGTTAAGGGGTCTGTGTTGCATGAATGTGGGCGAAATCCACCGAGCCGTGTCACTCACCTGTAACATCTGGACAGGGCCCGTGGAAATTTAGGGGGATGCATTGGGGATGGCCCCGCAGGTAAGGTTGTGTCTTGTGGCATCCACCGGGGGACGCGGTCTGTAGACCGGGGTATGTACAAAGGTTAGAGTTTTGAGTTTTGGAAAGATGGTTAAGTTTTGTGGTTAAGTTAGTGTTGTGTGTTGTTGTTTCCTCCCTCCACAGGAACAACGAAGAAAATGTACATACTTGCATGATGGTTAAGGGGTTCAGCATGTTAAGGAAGTGTAGGTAGGTAGTCCGACTCACTTCCCACAGCCCTTCCTGATTTATTTCATAGGTTAATTAAGTGTGTGACAGTAAGTGTTAAGGCTGGAATGGTAGCGCCTGCGGTGAACCTTGCAGGAGCTACGGTTCCAGGGGGGGGGGGGGGCTGTGTTATGAATTTGGTAGAGCAACATCTAGAGCTAGGTAGATCTGAATAGGTAGGTATTCGGCTGTCGTGACAGGGACTCTACATGTAATAAGTTCTTGATGTTTAGGCGTTTGTCGGGGGAAGATGTATGATTGTGGATCTACCTGGAGGTTCGAGTGTTAAATAGTGAGGGATTAAAGGTAACGCCCCTGTGAGTTTCACCTAGTAGTCAAACCTTTGTCCATTATGGCACTGCAAACCACATAAACATTAGTTAGGTCCTTAGCGCAACATTAAATAATTCCTTTCCCTGACAATGACTTAGGAACAAACGGACAGGAAACCAGGCCAAAACCACCGCCACAATTGGCCGCCACCGTTTACACCTCCAAGGCCTACAAACCTCGCCTGGCACGTGTTATAACACAAGGACCGCGGGGTGGGGGACGGGAGATGTCAGGAGTGGGATGCCGCAGAGGGCGTGACCTGGGCGAGCCGGCGAGCCGGCGAGTTGGGAGGCTATTATTGGCTGAGGAGTGCGCCAATGTGACGTCATCGGCGAGAGATATTATCGACGGTCGGACGCCATTTTTGAGGGCAGTTCGTTGGCAGTTGGCACACAGCAGGCAGAGTTCGTTGGAGTTGGCAGTTGGCACTGAACAGTTGGCACTTGGCTGCCAGCACTCCCGAAGCGAGTCGAGTCAAGTGGAGTTCGTTTGCTTGGTGCAGCCCTGCGTTGGACCGTTGGAGCAAAGGAGCTCGTGGTGTGGGTGGGCCGTTGAACCGACGAGGCCTGGTGGCGCTTGGAGGCGGACGGAGAGGGCCGCGGGGCCGTGGAACTTGGAGTGAGGCGTGCCGCGGGACGAAAGGAGCCGGGTGTTGGACGGCGGTCACCAAGACGACAAGGACGAGATAAGGCCGTACCCGCGAATACACTTTGCATAAAACTAAAAGACGTGTTATTTTCGTATTCACCTCCCTCGTATCGTGTTTGATATCTGTTGTGTGTGGGATCCCAATTTAGGCTTATTCGAGTTATTAGTATTACCGGCGCGGGCTTTTGTTTTCACTGTCTTTACTTATAAATAATAAATCCTTATATTATTTTCTGTATATATCTGAACGCAGTTTTCCTGGGTGTTTCATTTTAATAGATAGGGCTGCGGAGCTTGCTGTGTCTGCCCTTCCGCGCGTTTAACTTTGTGTTGAGTTTGAATCCGCCATTGAGTTTTCGCCTCGGGAGTGTAAAGTCTCGCAATCGGCCATCCGTAACTGTGGTGTTAATCACGGTTGCTTAACACTATTATGAAAACGATACAACTGAAACGATACACTACCGGTACTGTATTAAGAAATCTGGGCTTAATTTGTCTGAAGCGGTCCGAAGATGAGGCATAATGCCTAAGGCCTATACATACGGTATTGTTGGAAGAGACGTAATGCTGATGCTTTCGATATTTGATGATCATTTTAACAATCGGTTTGTTTGTGTTTCACACAGAATGAAAAACGTGAAGGTAGAGCATGACGATTGTGATATATGACAGGTTTGACGATATGTTCGGTATGAACGGCATATAAATCACAATGGCGGTGTGTGGAGAGTCAGCAGCCGCGCCGCCGTAATGACATCAGACGTAATCACATCACCCTGTCATGTGACCAGATTCTCAGCTCTGATTGGTGTAGGTTTGAGGGGACATACATATGTACATACATATGGACGGACAAACACTGTTCTAGATGGCTCTGCCCGATGGGCTACGCCATAAAAATTTATTGGGTAAGGGCTGCAAAGGCTGAAAGAAGAGGCCTTTGAGAGATTGCAGAATCGTTGTTACATTTGCTTGAAAATGAATTATCTTTGTATTTATGGGATAAAGAACGATAGCAGGGCACATTTTGTGAATGCTTTATTCAAAGCTGTATGGTTTGTTCATATTCATATCGATATTCTTTTTTTTCTTTCTAAACAGTGTTACGTGCTCCTCCCAAAACCCCGGTCATGTTGTACCTCCGATCCCCGAGAGGAGTCACGGCAGAAAGATGTGTTATTCTGTGTGTCAAAGATCAATGGTGAAACCACACCAATTGTTACCAACAAACAAGTATTGTATTAAGATCACACAAGAATAACAGCACAATAACAATATTAATCAATTGTACAACCAATATATCATTCCTATGATGGTACCATCAGTTTCGTACAATATAACTCACGGTACTCACGGTACAATATAACTTCGAATCTGGTGTGTGGGTGTATCTAGGCATAAGGAAGAACCCTATTGAAAATTGGGTCGCCACGTAAAAATCCAAGATGGCCGCCGCCATGTATTTCTGAACCTTTTGAGCTGAATATCTTGAAAAATAAGCAACGTACCAACTTCTAATCTGGTTTGTGGGTGTATCTACGCATAAGGAAGAACGCTATTGAAAATTGGGTCGCCACGTCAAAATCCAAGATGGCCGCCGCCATGTATGTCTGAACCTTGTAAGCGGATTATCTTGAAAAATAAGCGAAGCACCAACTTCTAATCTGGTCTAATCTGGACGAGGGGCAAAGGCAGCCAGCCAGCCAATAACAAATAACATTCCCAATGTCTCTGTCCCAGCTTCAAACCAAAGTCGATCCATGCTCCAGTGATCGTCAGAACGATGTTGTATCGAGACCAGAATCCCGTTCGGTTGACAGTCACACTGCCAAAGATGGGCAAAAGTGTCCTCAAGAGGCGGCTGGGAAATCACACCTTCGGGTATGGACGTTCAACGGCTCCCAATCGGCGAACCGCAAATTCACACTCAAAATCCACGTTACACACACACACACCAGGTTTACGTCTGGATGCGGTGAAATGGTTGAAGCGAGGTGAAAAACCTGGAGCGATGCGAAATCAAGTGCAAGGCAAAATGGCCAACGGTCCGTTCTTGAGATGTAACGGCACTCCAATGATTCTCTTCAGAATCAACCGCAAAACCTGTCACGCAGGTTTATCTGTCACAGCGATAACAACTCTGTCACAGGACTCCCTTTCCCAGGAAACCCCAAAGTTCGCTGGTGACTTCCGTTCGCCAGAATTTGCTCCAAACCTCCAAACAGCTCGGCTCCTTCTCCGACCTCACTCGCTCCGCCTCTTCTTTTTCCTCTTCTTCCTCCTCGTCTTTGTCCGGTTCCCGATCCGGTTTCCGGTTTCTTTTGAAACACTAACTTTTTTTACCTTTTGAAAACAGTAATCTCTATTTCACTTAAACGATAACAATAATAGTACATGGAACCAAAAATGTTTACAGTGGATGAAAATCACAACAACGGAAGTGACGAATCCGTAACAACAGCACATTTTGTAGATAATTCATTTGGAGTCAATAAAAAATTTTGTGGAAATCAAATGCAGCACAATATTCTCTTGTTAGTTATAACATTCACCCAAACCTGTTAGCAAAAGCTCTCCCAGTACCCAAAGTATCAACTTTGTTTTCATATTAAGATTACATTGAGAGGACAAAGTTGTGATGTTTTCCCATATCAGCTTCGGAACATTTCCAGGTGTTCTGTATCACATCTTTCCTCCAAGGGCTCTTTTAAGGATGTTCACCGAATCTCGGACAGTTTCCAATTGCAGCTCATTTGTTGTGATATCGCCTGCTATGTATTTCAGGTTCTCTGGAAAGTTTTTCTTTATCGCTCCAGTTGCTCAGACTATCGCTGGTGCAATGTCGATTTTCATAAGATGCTGAGTACTCTTATTTTCATTTTTCCGTCCATGTACATAAATACCACTTTATTTATTTATACATGTGAATGGGTACTGCTACTTCAATTAGCAATGTCCTCCTTTTTCTGAGTTAAATAACTGGTCACAACAAGTTTTCAATGTTCATGCCTGATGGAATTGTCAGGTCATATTTACAAGTGAAGTCGTCCCATTCAATTATTTTTTCAGGTTTCTGATTCCATGACGTTTCAGGGACTGGGATATGGAAGTTTTTCGGATATTCCAATGTATTACTCGACACATTCTGTTCTATGCACGTATGCATACTCAAATGTGTTTTGCCACCCAATATAAGGCGACTGGTGCTTTGGTATGACTTTCGAGAACCTGTACTTGTCCATTTGATTCACTCATGTCAATTTCATAAAGCCATTTGTGTAGTGTCCTTGAAATTGTGCACTGATTGTTACTCTTTCTCTATTCTTATTCAGCCGCCCTCTTTTTAACCATTCTGGTGAGGCTTTCATGCTTATTCATGACAGGAGTCTTCAAATATATATATATTTATACACACTCATCAACAAAAAGGTTCTTGCCTTTTATGGTTAGGGTGGAAAACTCCAGTTTCCCTTGATATCATTAACCGAGGCGTTTAAGGTGATGAGAGTGCCGGAGTTCATGATGTTGCGGGATTCAAGTGATTCAGTGGGAAAGAATGCTCTCCCAGAGAAGGGAAGTCGGAAGTGGAATGCAAGAGCAGAGGTGGATGAGATGGAGGAGCGGTTGCAACAGGAGGAGGTCAGGGGGATGGTACAGCACGGGAAGCATGGCTTGGGGTGGATGAAGCATGAGCGATAGGGAAAGGCATATGTGAAAGAGAGGAGGAAGATGGTTGAGAGGGAGGTGTGAAGAAAGGAGGAGGAGGGAAGATATGTGAAAGCAGTAAGACAGGCACAGCAAGGTGCTTGGACTAGGTAGGAAGGTGTGTGGGTGATGACATTGAAGTGGCAAGAGATTTGGAGGATGGAGCCAATATTGTTGAGTTTCCTGTTGCGGGCAACGTATGATGTGCTTCCGTTACCAGTAAACTTGAGATTGTGGGGGTTGTTGCAAAACAATGTTTGCAGGAGGAGAGATGTTCTTTGTGTGGAGGTTTGGGAACGGTGCAGCATGCACCAGTGCATGCTCAGTTGCATTGGCAGCAGGAGGATACAAGTGGTGGCATGATCAGATGCTGGCGATGGTAGTGCAGATGGTGCAACAAGAGGTGCTGAGATCAAGAGAGAGAGAAGAGTGGAGAAGGAGACCGATGGGGGAGAGGTGTTGTTTGTCAAAGAGGGCCAAGTGGTAAGAGGTGGAAAGAGGAGGAGGTGGAAAGCAAG